>NW_020653575.1:717130-755142 GCF_003589595.1 Hyposmocoma kahamanoa | reverse complement strand
AGCTCTGAGTAGCTCTGCAACTGTTATGGACACGCCAAGTGGCTTACCACCAGGCGCACGACTCGTTTGGTACCTCTCGGTATTATAAAAAAATAAAAAACATATGACTAAAGTAATTAAAAACATAAGCATAATATAAAAAATATTAATGTGTGTAAATTATTATATTTGTTTAAAATTATGTTACAGGTACCATACAGGCGATCGCCCGTACGCCTGCGAGATCTGCAAACGGCGCTTCCCGCACGTTTCGCACTTGAAAAGGCATACGCGTTTCGTTGATTGTACTAAACAGTGAGTATATTATATGTTATCAATGTTATTGGCAAAAACTATTTTTCACGTATTTATATTTTAAAAATGTTTTCAATAATTTGGTATTATTAGTAAATAATCTCATAAATAGCACGCATCCAAGACCAATAAACTAAAAAAAACTTGACTCTAATTTAATTCGTCAAACATAATATCGGAAGACAAGTACCTGGGCGGGCCTTTCAGAATTATATTTTACCCTTTTTTTTTTCTCAACAACTACTAGTAAAAGAATATAAATATGATGACCAAATATGCGTCTACAAAGTAAAATTGTATAAATTACTTGTGGGAATAATGTGCTATTGTCAATTCTCCCGTTGTATAGTAATAAAAGCGGTTTTATTTTGTTTCAGCGCTAAGAACAAAGTGTAGCAGTTGAATGACTACATGAAACATGATCTTTGTGATAAATATCCATACAGTATTATTTGTGAAGTACCTACCTTGGTATAAATAAGTGTGTACGTCAATCGGGGGTTTGAAATCAGTTGTCCACTATTTATTGCAACTTTCAACACTAGATGGCGCCAGTATATTCTTGTATCCATTCGCCATTAATTATTGTGGGATAACCCTTAGTGTAATTATGTTTGGTGTTTTTAATTTGGAAGCATTTTGATACTTTGGTTTGTATTGTAACGTGTATGTATATATGTCGCAGTAGTGTATAAAGCGCCGTATTACAGTATGGCTACAAAACGGCGCTTTATACAATACGCCTACCTCGTGTTCGGCGGGATTGTAATTCGCCTAAAAAAACTATATAATAGGGCGCCAATAATCCAAATGTAGCTGCTAGTAGTGCTGCGTTATAATGATAAAAATGTCGTCGCTAACAGCAACTGTCGTAACAAATTGCATACAATATTAGTTTTAGGAGTGGCAAAAGTGAAAATATGCGTGAAAATAGTAAATAATGGTGAACATAAATAAATTATTTTTCTTCTTCTATTTAATCTAAATAATTTATCTAAAAAACTCATAAGTTTAGAATTTGAGCCTTGCCTTGAGCCTGTGTAACGTGCCTACCTATAAGAGCTTCAAATTTTCTTTGGGTTATTATTAAAAGATTTCTGGTATTTTTTTTAATCAATGACATTTGTTTTGTATCTGTTGTTCATAATTCATAGTCAGGGTGACATTTGCCGTTTGAACAATACGGCTAAACGCGGGCCGCCGCTTCGTAGAACGTATCGTGATCACAATTTGGCTGGAAACGTGATAGCCGTATAAGAAAACAGTGCCATTTTATGTAATGTAATACGGCGCTTTATACATTACGGCTGCGACATATACAATGTTTGTGTGGAGTATAATACACAGTTAGCTAATAATGTGGAAACTAATTAAATAAACAACAACATTTTAAAAGGTAGTGTTTTTTATTATAAAATAACTTTTATTGTATTAACGTACGTTTATAATGAGTGAACATAAAATGTCAATGGTTCCATGAATTAGGGCGCTTGAACGGTTAAATGACAGTGGTGAAATGTCTATATTACATATTTCCGATTGGATTACATGAAATTTAGACCGCCTTCAAATTTAGACGCTTATACAAGTGGCGCGGCTGCCGCGCGTCCGTAGGTTTCACTCATTTTTAGTTCATTAAGTGTGACTGCAAAAGAAACGCGCGCGTGTCACGACAGTGGCGCACGGTGGGCTGAAAATCGGCTTTCATAGACTTAGGGATTTCAATTGTTCAGAGTTCAGTGTCAGTTTTTTTGCCGAATATTGCTTCTTTTGGTTATTACTATGTCCAAATATGACACCAGAGTTGATTATGTTCAAAAACGAAGGAGTTATAATTCTTTTTCGAAAAATTTGTATGAAACTTGTATGAAAAATCGAATTATCTTTTAAACGGCAAGGAAAACCGTAATATCCATACAGGTGGTTATAGTGCTAATTATTTTTTGGCATACTCGAGATAACGGTCATAAATGTCTTTTTTTTAAATCATCAAAATATTTTTATTTAATTTTACATGTGAAACGAAATGATTTAGTCTTTGAGTTGAGGAACACAAACTTTTTACATAAAATAGCATCACCCCTATATTCCCGAAGAGTAGGCTTATAGTAGTAGGTTTATAGTACACCCACACTTAGACAAATATTGTTTAGTTTTATAATGAGTCTAAAAACAAGTGATTAAGTAAGTAATTACAACGATATTGTCTTCTAATGAGTCAGAATAGGTGATTAAATGATTCTCAATACCGCACAACAATGCCAACTATGGGCTTAATTAAGCCTTTTCTGATGAGTAAGCTAATTTGTTGATTAGTTGTGCTTTCAGTTCTAAATATATATATATATTTTAAGCGCACATATTTTTATACTCTAATGAGGGTAGTTAACTAATTATCGGCTTTTTGCAATAAAAGGGCTAACATTTAGCTTAATAATTTATATCGTTCACAACTGTGTAACTAAATCTTTGCTCAAAATTTGAAAATGGAAAGTTTAATCACCAATTTAGACTTGTTCGTTCTTCTAAAAAGTGAGAGTACTTCATTTAATCATGAAGTATTGATTGGTGCTATTGTATCCCGCATAGGCGATTGCCTTTCTGATGAAGATCAAGTAACTCTGAAAGAGTTTTGGGAATATAGGGGTGATAGTATTTTATGTTACGTGTTGTAAAAAGTTTGTGTTCCTCAACTCAAAGACTAAATCATTTCGTTTCACATGTAAAATTAAATAAAAGTATTTTGATAATTAAAAAAAAAAAGGCATTTATGACCGTTATCTGGAGTATGCCAAAAAATTATAAATAATTAGTACTATAACCACCTGTAAGGATATTACGGTTTTCCTTGCCGTTTAAAAGATAATTCGATTTTTCACATTTCAATTTTTGTTTTTGAACATAATCAACTCGGGTGTCATATTTGTACATAGTAATAACTAAAAGAAGCAATATTCGGCAAAAAAACTGACACTGTCTATGAAAGCCGATTTTTAGGCCACCGTGTGACGCTGCAACTGCGCTTCTAAATATTGTATGCAAATGAGTAGTGACGCGGGTGGAGTGGCGCCACTGCACCGCTTCTATAAACGTCTTATTTGAAGGCCCTTATACCTTATGAAAATAAATATTTTTATATTAACAAAGGAGCGCCTAATTTTGTTTTTTTTATGACTAAAACCCATTAAGACACCATTATTTCTGGAGTCAATTATATTTCAGCTAGGTACTATATTTAAACATTTTGAAGAATGATAACATGGAAATAAGCTTATTTCTCTGCGTGAACAGTAAAATCTACTATTTTGCGACAAATACCGACTAAATCACGATTCGTAGATTAGCAGTCAAATTTTAAAAATTTCATAGCGTTAGTAAAAGGCAAAATTTATGCAGGGTGTCCCAAAAATAACACGCCAGAGCGACAATGTGGGTAGGTGAGCTATATACCTACCAGAAAAAAATAATTTGACCTTAGTAAAAGTCTTTTAGTTTTCGAGATATTTGCACTTTTTTTTTTTGGAATAACTCTACTTTTTGTTGAGTTTTTTGCTACTATTGCCAGGGTTAACTCCAGATGGTAGTTGTTTTTATTTTTCAGGTAACCTGAATAGTTTTTCCAGGTACTGCAACTAATATTTTATCTGACAAATGTCATAAAATGTGAAAAAAGTTATTAATTTGGTATACCTCGTACCCTTGTAAAAAGTTAAACGTTAACTTTGAATAGCTAGTGTGAAAAAAAAAATGTATGAAACTGAATTTGCAAATGATCTTAAAAATTGCTCCACTTAATCCAGAATCAGGAATGGTACAATATTATTGAGATCTTTCATAAGAACATAGTCATTTAATTTATTTTTCGTCATAACACCCTACCAGCCTAATCAGTTTCTAAACAAAATTAAATTTAAACTTTTAAATGAATTAATTGCTAAGCGCTAGGTAACGGCGCATCAATCATTTTCCTACGTTGTATTCGTAATAAAGGAGTGAGATAGTTACTAGGCTTTTCTTTCTCTCTCTGAACTGGTACAAACAAACTGTGACAAATCAAACTTCCCAAAAGCATGCGGATTTAGCTACTAATATCGTGGTAGAGTGCCTTTGTGTGTCGCTTGATTTGTCGCCGTTTTTACTTAATGGAAAATAAAACAATAAAATTTAAATAATTTAATTTTTATTAGATATTATAGCAAGTGTTCAAACTGCCTCCGTCTGACTCTAATGCACATGCGACATCTTTTGACGAATGAGCTTCTCAGACGCCTCAAACTCTGAGAAATTTCTCGAGCTGCTTCATAGACTCGTCGTCGTAGTTCGGTTTCTGTAGTGATAGCTTTGGAGTAAACTTTATCTTTTAAGCACCCCCAATACAAGAAGTCGAGGGGGTTCAGATCAGGTGATCTCGGTGGCCACAAAATTGGTCCCAATCGGCCAATCCATCTTCGTGGGAAAGTCTGGTCGAGGTGCGTTCGGACGTCGCGAGCGTAGTGGGCTGGACACCCATCATTTTGAAACCACATTCTTCTTAGTAATGCTATTGGCACATCTTCGAGAAGGTTTGGCAAATGGTTTTGTAAAAACTCTAAATAAGAGCCATTTAGAGTCGGAGGCAGTTCAACTGGACCAAATATTTCCCCATTGAAAATTCCGGTCCATAAATTAATTTTAAACTGGTGTTGGGACCGATCTTCTCTTCTCTCGTGCGGGTTCTCTAACTGCCAGCTATGGATATTGTGGAGGTTTACATAGCCATCTCTGCGACATGCTGATTCATCACTCCACAAAATCGTATTAAAAAAGTTGGGGTCTTCACTGTGCTTTTGACGCATTTGTTGACAAAACTGTACGCGTTTAGCGTAATCGCTCGGCAGTAAAGTTTGAACTCTCTGAATATGGTATGGGTGGTATCGGTGCCTTTTTATTATTCGCTGTGCCGTAGACTTTGAAATGCCAGTCCGTCTTTCTATCAGGCGAACTGAAGTGGACGGATCTCTTGACACTTCCTGCAAAACTATTTCGTCTGCGACGGTACGAGGTCTGCCTCCACCACGATGGCCAGGGTTCCTACCCCTCTCTGTATGCAGCATCAACTCTTATTATGGTCTCATGGGTCGGTGGCCTACGGTTAGGAAATCTTACCGCATACAATCTTGCTGTTAATCTTGCATTTAACGATACGATGCCGCGAGCAGAAACACGTCTAGTTTCGCCGTAAATTAGGTACATGTCAGCGTAATCACTATGAGTGAATTCGGGGTTTGCTCCAACGATACTCTGTTGATCTGCCATTTTAACTGTATAAAAGCAGTATCCGGAGGCGCAGCCGTCGATCACACACAAACAACACGGTCCAAATAGTAAGCAAATCAGGGTCCAAAGTAATGCCAACTTGTTGATATGATTACTAAAAAAACTTTTCCGATCGTTATCAAATCAAAGTCCAAAGTGATGCCAAGTCGTCGAAAGTGTAGAAACGGAAGCAGCGATAAAACGAAAAATGTGTACGTAGCACAAAACACAAAGGTATGTACTACGGGCCCAACCCGACCCGATCCCACCTGGCGACCGATACCGACGTAAGAGAGAGATAACAAATAAGGGTAACCTCTCGCTCATTTTTTACTACCTGGGGCCTAGCGACAGAGTAGTTAGTCATAAAGCTCAATAATTAAACACAATTTTTGTTTAGAAACCAATTCGGCTAGTAGGGTGTTGATGTTGAAAAAAAATTAAATGACTAAGTTCTTGTCAAACATTTCAATAGTATTGTACAATTCCTGATTCTGCATTAAGTGGAGTAGTTTTTAAGATCGTTTATAAATTCAGTTTCATACAATTTTTTTTCACACTAGCTATTCAAAGTTAACGTTTAACTTTTTACAAGTATACCAAATTAATCACTTTTTTCATAGTTTATGATATTTCTCAGTAAAATATTAGTTGCTGTACCTGAAAAAACTATTCAGAATACTCGAAAAATAAAAATAACAACCATCTGGAGCTAACCATGGCAATAATAGCATAAAACCCAACAAAGAGTATAGTTTTTGCAAAAAAATAAAAAAGGGCATATATCTCGAAAACTAAAAGACTTTTACTAGGGTCAAAATATTTTTTTCTGGAAAGTATATAGCTCACCTACCCACAGTGTCGCTCTGGCGTGTTATGTTTGGAACACCCTGTAAATACAATTTTTTTAATAATGAACTAGAGACGTAACATATAACTATATTTTTCATATTAAATATTGTACGCGCAGGTCGAATCTAAAATGATAAAGGCAACTTTTTGTCAGTTTACAAGTGCACATGAAAACGACCTTCATTCGTGTTTCTACCTTAACTTCTGAAGCAGCAGCTCCACATTTATATTGTCGGTATTTTTGGTAGCGTTTCTAATATTTTAAGAAATATCACATATTCACATCATAATTTTGACTAAACAGTGTAAATTCCTCTAAAGTCTTTTTAACAATATAATTAATTACACTTACAAAATTATAGTGGTAAGTGGTAAATACAAAAAAATAATCTCCTGATTAATTCCTCCGGCTTGATGCGTCACTTTCGTTTCGAAATTGTCCGCTGTATCCCCTTTATAATTCTTTTTAAAGACCAAAAGACAGAGAAGAAGAAACTTGGTCGACAAAACAAACGCAACACTTTCTAGAAGCACTCAGTATAGTTATAATTTGATTGCTTAAAATAAATTTTGAGTCATTTGTGGTCGCAGGATAAAATAATACAATGATGACACTTAATTACCTGGTGGAATTCCGTGTACAAGTACCAGAGAAACGATATTAATTTTTAACTTCGTGTGAAGTTGCGAAAATAAACATTAAAAATTAATATCTTAGTGTATTGATCTTGTCAAGTGATTTGTCACGGATTCTTGGATTTCAATGATCGTATGTTAATGAGAGACAACGCGACTTTTTTAATTTTCATTTTTCAGCCATTACTATCCCACTGCAGGGCAAAGGCCTCCCTTCTCTTTATTTATTTATTCATTTGGAACACCAATAGATTACATAGAAAAAATAAGACTAAAACACAACATTTCGTAAGGCACAGTTCTTATGTGTAAGCCAATTACAGGTATCCACATCACACAATATATACCCAGATACAAAAATAATAATAAAATAAAAATCATTCATTAATGTACTAAAATTTAAGGTAAATAATTGATTATAAGATCGGAATAAATAGTTGATTGATGTAAATATGACAGTGCAATTATATTAATTAAATATTTTGTGAAAGATAAAAGAAATAATAATGAAAATAAATTATTAAGTTCTACAGCTCCTACGAACACGCAATTTACATTTAAATTTATAGAAAGAATCATTAAAAGTATCAAGACCAGTTAATTCCCCTTTTCCACTCTTCGCGATTTAACGCCGCTACAGGCTCATATACGCGTCCAATTTCTATGTTATCTCGCTCTGGGTCTTTCACGGTCTCTAACGTAGGTATGTAAAACATTTATTGTTTTGTCGTGTGTATAAAAAATGTAATTTGTAGGCTACTGTAGTCTCTCTTTTTTGAAGACGGAGTAAAATGACACTTGCAGGGTTGCCAGTTTTCATAAAATTTTAAATAGTCGTGTAGTTGTCGATAGTTTTGACAGTTGGCTAACTAGTATTGAAATCAATTTTCATTCATATACATTTTAATAAGAACAGGCGGATTCGATTGTCTATATTGAATTAAAATGAAAAACTTGAAAATATGTCTCATCTTTGAATTTTTAATAGACATAGTTCTGACAAATGCATGTACGAATATACAAAAATCGACAATTCAAATAACCTGTGCCCAGGACTTGGACGAATAATGATATATATAGTACGGGCGGACGGGCCGATGATGATATAATATAACAAGTTCGGCTATTTATTGCATAAGCGTGACCAACATTCAGTCGATAGTCGATTGAATATTTATCGACGGCAATCACTAGCTGCTTGCGTACTTAACTGTCATTTTATTCCTTCTTCAAAAAAGACAGACTATACAAAGTTACGCCGTGCTAATTTTGTCGACCTGTCGTCATTCTAATCAAGTTTACGTTATAATATCTGCCAGATAACCACACCAATTCCCTTTATTAAGAGTACCAGTGTAAGGGAATTCACTCTGGGACACTTCCCAGAACATCCAAATCAGAACCAATTTAGAAAAGTTCATTTTTCATATTGGTTCTACTAGGCCACCGAGGCCGTCGTGTAACTCGAGCGTTCCTGGTTTCTTAATGTTTTATTATGACAAACTGCAACGACTTTCCTGATATGTCAGGACCCAATTTCATAATCTTAAATAGACGCTACGTGGCGCAAGTGTCTTACGAAGTAAAATGCTGATAGTCGATCAGTGTGTGTTGATATTTATACTTCCCCTTCATTCTCTCTTATGGTCATGGTCTGCATGAACGACTCGAGGCTGTTCGGATTGTTCACAAGACTGTCGAACGTGTGGTGGTTGTTTCCCAGCTGTTCAGGAAATGTCATTATGATATAGAACACAAAACAAGTTTGTGTGGAGTATATACACTCCCCGACAGATAACTCGAGGCATGATGCATTTTTATTCTTAAAGGGCTAAGATACTCGTATATTACAAAAAAGTTATGGAAATGATGTTTAGTATATCAGTTGCGAATTTGGATAATAGTTTTTAATCAATTAAACATGGTTTAAGTGTAAGACATTGACCTTTTTGTAGGTCAATGGCTTAGGGTGTTTAATACTAAAAATGCATGGTGGCTCGAATTATGTGTCCGGGAGTGTATACATTAATTTAAAAATAATTATAACGTAACACAAGGAAAACTGCGTGAAAGAGAATATTGAAGACAAGTTATCTCGATCAAGTAAAAGAAATGGCTGCATTTACTGTACCGACAAGGCCTCTTCAATTTAAGAAGATAAATAACTGTAATGGTGCTGGTGTTAGTATGGGTGGTCTTGTTGCCTTAAACAGCAAAAAATGTAAGTATCAAATAAAATAAATATTTCAAGGTTAAAGCCGAGTTTGTCGCTTTTCGGTGATTGTTTTTTTTAAGATTCCTGTCCATTTCCTTTCTCGAGTATCTTGTCTTTATTCGGAGAGTCTTGAAGTTTTTAGAGACAATTATCCTTTTTTTGGAAACACTGAACAATCTATTGAAGAGGCCTGTCCATTTATTCGATTGCATGTCCTTTTTCTGGGTAACCTGAACTTTGCAATCATGTGGCGGCGTAGCACATGACCGTAACATAAAAAAATGATATTATTTAATTTTTGGAGAGGCCTGTATTTTTCAAGTCCTGCCCTGTTTTAGAAATATCTCTCTCTACCCGTGACATACAAGATAGGTGTAGTGTCGTAGGATACTTACAAAGTTCTTCACCCACTTGGAAAGGTGTTCGGTATAGAAGGGTTCGCGGAAACGCGAATCTATGAGAAGCACGGCACCCCAATCGCCGCAGTGCCGCACGCATCGGCCAACGGCTTGGTTCAGTGCTCTGAAATATATATTTCAAAATAATATTAATATATTATTTATAAATAATAATATAAATTCTTATCCGCAATAAACTAACGACCTCGGTGGCCCAACGATTTGCATTGCGGGCATTGGATATAGAGGTCCCGGGTTCGATTACCGGTAGGACCAATGAGGGAAATGAATTTTTTGCTAAATTGGTTCTGATGTATCTTTTTTGGGTAGTGCCTCAGAGTGAATTCCGTTGCTATGGTACTTATGCTATAGTACAGGGGATTCCCTAGTTTGAGACCAGGCAATTGGTGTAGCAAGAGATGGGAAGCGCCTGGGGTTTAACCTGGCGCACTGTTAACGTCGGGTTTAAATCGGTTTAAAACCCATTAACGAGCGAAATCGAGGGCAAAAAATATTTAAAAGTAAAATTGTAATATGAGAATTGTGATCTAGACGATTCGATTTGCCCTTTCTATTGAATTGATTCACTTGAAAATTGCATTGAAATAAATCGATACAATAATCGTTAGATCGTATGTACTTGAATCGATTTTCACAAAATCGAACAGTAATGTAGTGTAAAGAGAGAACCCATAGGATTGCAAGGTGGGTATTGTGTGGACATGCCTGTTTTTCGTATAAATTAAGGTTTTTTTTATATCGAAATTTGTAATAAGTACGGAATTATGCCAAATTACGTATACGCTGTTTCTGCCCACGAGTTTGGGCAGAAATGGATTAAAACCCGGCACAGGTTGATTGGGTTTTAACCTACTGCCCATCTTTTCTGTTTAATAAATAAAAATCGGCAATTTTGGCTTGGGCCACTATTCTTTAAAAGTCAAAATAGTACACGGCTTACCTCCTGCATCAAGTATCATTAGAACAATCAAATAGTAAGGATGGAATAGTAAATAATAATCTCAGTACAGAGTACTAAAAAAATCGACCTCAAAAGTTCGAGGAATTGCATTTATTAGCCAAGTTTTATTGAAATCAGTTACCGGAAAGTGCACGAAACAGGATTCATCCCCTAGTTTGCCACCCTTAGAGGTGGAATATTTTGCTCAAAATTTAAATGGGACCACTAATTTGAATGCAAAAAACTGCTATATAATTAATTGGTTGATCATTTTGGACTACGATTCTACGGAATCACACACACGCACACACGCACGCACGCACGCAAGCACACAGGCACACACAGATACACTTTCTTCTCTTTGTTTTTTCTTCTTTTTGTTTTTTTGCTAATAATGTTTATTATTATTATTACCAGTGCCTTTGTGTGAGTGAATAAAGTTATTATTATAAATAATAATTTATTCTTCTCAGCTTATTAGCTGGTTTATTATTATTATTATGACTACTGAGGTACCCTTTTTCCAACAAAAAAAGAATCATCAAAATCGGTTCACAAATTTTAAACGAGTTATCACGTAACATACATAACAAAAAAAACTTTTTTGAAGTCGGTTAAAAAAGGAATTACTTCAGATAGTAAACAAGTATTACATTCACCTGTAAGCTTGTACTCGAAGCCATTCTTGACTTCGTAGAAGTTTTTTGACCTTTTCGAATTTGTCGTTGTAGTTCATCTTCTCCTTTACCGCAGGGTCAAACATGTTCGGGTAAGGAATGCCCACCTAAAAAAATATCTCAACTTATGAATGTACAATACTGCGCCGTATACATTACACATCGAGTGTTAGAAAAAGACGATCGCCTGATATCATTTGATATCGATTATTTGTTGAGCGTCGTCTCTGTCACACATACCGAGCCGACGCTCTACAAATCCGCAGATAACCGATTATGTCGTACAGTCGTTTTGTAAAGCTCGATGTGTAATATTTACGTCCTGGTATTGTACATTTTTAAATAAAATAAAAAAAGTAATTTTTCATTTAGTAGCAGTAGAGCTTCTTGTGAAAGAGTTCGTGCAGGGTATTATTGCTACCTTCTCTATTTCTGCCGCCAAGCAGTAATGACAGCATTACTGTGTTCCGGTTTTGAAGGGTAAGTGTGCTGGTGAAATTATAGGCATACGGGACTCTCTTTTTTTAATAATAATAATAACACACTCATAGCCCCGAACTAGGAAGACTCCGTATCGCGGATGCCATGAACACACACATAGACAACCATAAATTACACCCAAACTCATGAAAGAAATAAAAGGAGGCCATACAAATATTTCTTCCGGCCCGGGAATCGAACCCGGTACCGTGCGTGACAGTCCGGCATGGTAACCGTTCGGCCACTGAGGCAGTTAAACTGTGACTCCGATACACGGACCTATAAGTGATAATAGTAGCTATCATTGGGGTATCATTTACCGTTATAACAGCCCGAGCTTGATGGTCCTTGAAGTCCATACCTTCAGAAACTTTGCCGCGATACACCGCGAACAGAAGCGCCCCTTTGTTCGAAGACACGGTCTCGTAATAATCCTGAAAACACCAAAATATGAAACTCAAAAGTGATGAAAAACTTTCATAGATTTCTCATAAATGGCGCTACGACAAAAATCCGTTAAAACCAAAAAACAAAGATCTGTAACAAACGCATAGGAAAAGGTCTGCTGAGTCGATCTATAGCTCAGTCGGTAGAGTGGTTGCCCTGATAAGGCACAGACGCAGATTCGAGTCCTGTCAAATCGAGGGAATTTTTCTTTGTGTTCGATTTTTGTATTAATAATTAAACTCAAAATACAATATTTATTTCACAAGCAAGCACAACTACTCTGGTGAAATTACACGCACAAGAGTCTTGTCAACTTTGTCTCAGTGGCAGTGCCCATAAGGTCTTTGCGATTTAAAGCTCTGAGTGGCACTGCAACTGTTATGGAGAGGCGTGTAGCTTATTTCTATAATTTGAATTTGAAAATGAAATTGACCAAAAAAATCCATTGGTGTTAAAAAGTTCATTAAAATATCTGATTTTCGGTAATTAGCAAAAACGTCTTTGACCCCTAGACTTTTGATGCATGTCTTTTTTTTATAATATTAAGTGACGGGACGGGAGAGTATTTAATTTTTTCAGACTATATTTAGAATCTGGAAGTACAACTAAAATAATAATTTATTTATTTATTTTGCACAACTTACACTTACAGTACTTATGACTAAACATGTAAGTCATAGTCACGTCGATAGATCGACTCATTTATTACATCATTTATTACCTCCATGACTTCATTATGATCACGAGCATTTCTGCTTTCCATAAACACGTTCTTTAGCTCGTTCAACTTATTCCACACGCCTGTATCTTGCCATCTGAAAATGATAAAATATATGTACAGATAATGTATCTTCAATATAAAGAGACGTACTCCAAAAGGAATATTTTTGGAAAACTGCCAAAAACCGATTCAAAAATAAACAATAAGATCGAAGACAAAGAAAAATTCCTTCGATCAGAAAGTACTCGTATCTATGTCAGCAATTTAGGGCAACCACTCTACCAACTGAGCTACCGATCGAGTCTCGATTCGAATTTTTCTATGCGTTTGTTATGAATAAATAAATAAATATTGCACAACATCACATAACTTGCTCTGATCCTGAAGTAAGTATCTTAATGCACTTGTGTTATGGAAATCGGAAACCACGACGGCACCACAAACACTCAAACCCGAGACAATATGGAACAATTTGTTTCTACATCGACCCGGCCGGGGATCGAACCCGGGACCTTAGAGATGGCTACACCATGATTACCGGTGTGCAGGCCACTCGGCCACGGAGGTCATCAAATGTTAGATTTCTCACCACCTGTGAGAAATCTATGAACGTTACTAGCCATCAGTGGCGAGGTGTGAAAATTTTCGTTGGTAAAGCCGAAGCTTTAACTTTTTGAAAAAACAAAAAACACTTCTACAACAATTTTTTTCCCGTTAAAAAGGCGCTTGGAGACATTTAAACACAACACTTATTAGGACTCAAGGTAACTAGTTCACTTCATTTAACAGGATAACTTATTCTACACATAAAATAACTTTTGGCTTTTAAAGTAATTTTACATTTTAAACTGCCTGTCGCGTAACGAAAGTATATAAACAAACACATGAATGACGTGTATTGCTATTTTAATTACCTCCGAATTACCATGACCTTCTACATACATTCGTTACGTAGTCCTATTAGAAAGAAACACTCCTTTAAATATAGACACTTATCCCTTTCCGGCCGACTCGATACGATCGTGCTACTAATTTTGAAAAAAATCTGAGCGCGCGTAAATCAACTTTTCGAAACGAGGACGATACCGATAGATCGTGCACACTCCAGCGCAGCGCGTATATAGTGCGGCGGGTGGGGTTGTTCCATCGGTTGACCTTACAGTAGTGTCCAGAATGGCGGCGTTTTTTGGTGGCAGCGGCGTCATACGTAAGTGCATATTTTTTTAACTTTTTGTTGATTGAGTAGTGAATTAATGGTTAATTTATATAGGTAATGAGTCAACTATGATAAATGAGTAGAAATGTGATCAATAACCTCAATATTATTTCAATAACTTATCTCGTAAAAAACGTTGCACGATTGTGCGTATTCGGCCACTTCACGAAAATCAGTATATTATGCAATAATTACATCTTCCGTTGTTTTTGTTGGCATATTTTAATTTCTAACGAATGTTTTTTGTGTTTTTAGGTCGTGCATTAAGAGACAATCAAATAGAAAAACCTATAGGTTTAAAAAAATGGACCCTCATAGTATTGATCCACTTTTTCGATTTAGCAATAGTTAATGCACGGAGAGCTTACAAAATTGATTGCGAGGCTAAGAAGTATCCCCGTTGCAAGATTACACTACATTTACTTGATTTTTGTATGGAAATCCACGAAGTACTAATTAACGTACCAGAAAAGAGGCAATGTGAAGAAGCAGGTGATGCCTCAGATGGTGAAATGCCAGTTCCAAGGAAATATGCAAAGTCTGCCAGGTCGTCTGTATCCCTGAGGTATGATGGTTATGATCATTTACCTATATTTTATGACATGAATTCTCCAAGGGCTTGCCAATTTGAAACTGCTGCAGCCGTACTAAGACACGTTGCATCTAATGCAATGTGTACCTATGCATCTCACGTAACCAGAAGCTGTTTTTTTTATCATAAGAAGTAAAAATTGTTTGTTATTGTTTTAAGTTTGATATTTTTTTAGTTATATAAGAATTTGCTTTGATTCCTATACGAAATGTGTTAATTATTAATAAGAAATGCAAGGCTGATTATTATTTTATTAAAGTTGCAAAACCGATCTCGTAAAAAATGTGTTTTATTGACATTTACCATTTTCAAAATGAATTTGCACAATCGTGCACTTTGCATGTAGTTCCTGAACCGCACGATCGTGCAGTCAATTTTAACGATGATCAATGTTTACAGGATTTTTTTTAATATTTTTCTCCGAGTATATGAAGCAAAAGTGCACAACTAATCGGCATTTTAACTTAATTTAAAGAAAAATGAATCCTCGGCCGGAAAGGGATATGTAACATTATTTATCGTTAAGATTTACAAAATAGAAATTAACCATATTTTGTATTAATTTATTAGAATAGAATAGAATACATTTATTACATAACACCACAACACAATAATAAACAGTAAACAATTAAAAGTGAAAAAAAAAAAATTATTACATTATTTTAAGAAAGTTTTACACAACAAATTAAACTATAATATGTTGGAATAAGGTTTAAATTTAAGTGTACGCTATTCGATAATAACTCGAATTACTGCGGCTTCTCGCTCGCCATTTCTTTACATGTTACAAAGCGGATTTTTGCGAATGTGTGCGTATATTTTGATGGGAGCGCGACTGAGCGCGTAGATATCATGAATGAAATAGAACTCGCGATTACAAGAAAATGGCGGGTTTTAGTAGTTACATTTTTTACACGAATTAATGTTTAGTTTATGTATATTAATTACGTTGTGCGTTTCTTGATTATTTGTTACCATTAGGCTGATGGCTCTGAAGCCAATGCTTTATAAATAAATAAATAATTAATAGAACTCGCCGATCCGCCGGCTTACCTCGCGCTGATTGGTTGAGATGCATCGGGACAAGTTATTACGCGTCTAATAGTAAATATTTTGAATAAATGTTTTTTAAGAGGTGAGCGGGAAATTTTAGGCAAGCCCGTGGGTATGACTTATATGCACGCTTCACCACTGCTAGCTATCCAAGGTTGACAAAAGATGTCGCTTTATGAATTATAATATTGATTTTATTGAATTAAGATTTTATGATACATGACTAATATGCACTGGGGAAACCCTGTATCGCGGGTACAACGGGCACACACATAGACAACCACAAATAACACCTAAACTCACGAGAGAAATAAATTAAGCCATACAAATATTTCTCCCGGCTCAGGAATCGAACTCAGGGACCTCTGCTGGCAGACCAGCATGGTAATCGTTCGGCTACGGAGGCAGTTAAGTACATAGTACTCGTGTACAAGCCGTGCTTCTACGTTCGTATGGAAGTTACACTACTTATCCTATAGTGTATTATAGTGTACACCCGTGACAACAATATAGTCTGTAAAGTAAATAAAAATACTTACCGTTTACACAATTTCTGCATGAGCACGTAAGAGGGTAAAAAGCACAGTACGCCGTGTGGGGTCACCTCACACACCCACTGTATAGCCTCGCCTATGGCGTCCTGCAAACTGGACTGTTCGGTACCTCGTGAGTTGCATAACAGAGGCGTACCGTTGCGACCAGTTGTAAGAGTTCCTATCCACACCTGTAATTTTAAAATGTATTGAACGGTTCAATATCAAGTTTATTGAATATCAACCATGATATTCAATCATTTTTTAAAAATTATTCCACTATATTATTGACATTTTTTTGTGAAATAGCTCCATTAGTTTTTATTATCATTATTAACACATAGAAAGCTTTTTTGGGACTTGAACCCACGACCATACTGCATCGTAGTATTGCTCTTACCAACTGAGCTACGGGTCAACTAATCGAGTTGTCGAAATTCTCCTATGTATCTTTGTACTGGACCTTTCGGCATTCTGAGCCACTAGTGACACGTAGTGACAGATTTCAGAACCTTCTTCACTGCAGCCGCAGCTTCAGTTGGTATATAAAAGCAATATCATGTCGAAAATGTTTTTCTGTGTTCGATCTTTTTGTTATAATTACTCCACTAGTCTGTTATAATTATTACTACATAATATAATAACGCACACACTCAACATAGCCCCGGCAATCCCCGGGAATCGAACCTGGGACCGTTCGGCCACGGAGGCAGTTTATAAGGCTACAAAGATCGAACACTAAGAAAAACTACTTCGATCCGGCTGGATTTATTTATTTATTGAATGTTACTCTGTTTCAAATATTTGTCCTCGACCGGGTGCTAAGGGTGAGTAAGTTAGACAGTACAAAATATTCGTATAAGTTATTATCGATACAAAGATCGAACAACACAGACACATCACACACAAAATTGTATATAAATAAAAAAAGATTTAGAAAATAGTGGACCGACTGTCAAAATAAGAATAATGAAGGCAATAACGCGATTAGTAATCATTAGAACGTCGTAACATTTACAATTCAGACATGGTAAGCAAAATTTTAGCTTCTTTCACGACCCATCGGTAAAACTCTTAATAATAAAAAAAAAGATGTAAACTGGAAAACACATAAAACATAATTTAAATGTCTTCTTACTCTATCAGCAGATATAACGTGATTCGGACTAGTTTGTAATGGAAATTCTGTTGCCAGTTCAGAGTGCATACTATGTAGAGGCGTCAAGGTGCCTGATGCCAGCATAATGCAGCGCGCCGTTTTAAGCCCTTCGAATATCACTGCCGGGTTCATGCACATGAGACGGAGAGATAGAGTTTCTCTTCCTATTCCCTGGAAAACAATAGGATTTATTTAGTGCATTAAATCTTTGGTGTGTATAGTGGGTCCGTTCGTTATGCCCCCGGTTTCTTTTGCCCACGTTTTGTTTGCATCCGATTCACATTAGTTAGGACGTTAGGATAAATGTAATTCCTGTTTTTTGTTCGTTTGTGAGTATGCCGTAGGTAGAAGTTGTCCTGGCCAGCACCTCCAGGCCAGACCATCCTATTAGTGATGATCGTATTAGATTTCATTTGTTAAAAATTCGAATTACGAAAAACAACTGCCGAGTTGTGTCGAAAAATTATATATCCATAAATTTTACAGCACGTCACTATTGACAATAATGTACACAATTAACTCCTTCAACGTAGTTATGAATTAATACGAAACTTGATGAGCGAACAAACGTCAAAATGGCCATAATAGCGTGCCGGTACTATAATTGCATTAGTTGCGCCGTATGTTACCTTATCAAACTGTGATCTTCGCCAGTTTGTCGCTTTTGACGTCTCCCAGTTGCCATACAAGTTCCTTATTAGCACGGCCTTAAAGTCGTCTTTGTACAATCCTGAATTCTGGAATAAGTAACCTGTGAACATACGGCAATGTTTATTCATGTTCAAATAATTAACAATTCCAGATGTGACTTTGTGGAAATCCGTGTTCATTAAAATAGAAGTAAATTATATTTGCTATTCCGCGAACCCAGTGAAGTAAGGCCTGTTTAGACGCGATATTAGCTACTGCTGTGAGTAGCGACAAATACCGGTATGTCGCCGGGTATTTTAGGAAGTTCCGCGACTAAAAAGGAACCCAATTCGACAAACTTATTTATTATAATATAATAGTCGATACCTTCAATGAACACTCGCCAACTTAATTTTTGGACCTGTTCTGTTAACGTTTTAAGAACAAATTTAATTTAAAATTAGAAGTTAAGAATGAACTGTTTGTTTTGAGAAAAAAAGAAAAGGCATTTATGGAAGAGCGGTGTCTCCTGACACAGGCTTGTTAAGCTTAATAGGAGGTCCTATCCACTGTTAATATAAAGACGATTGTATTACTGAAATAAACATTTATTTATTATTATTTTGTTTTTTGTTTCATTATTTATTTCACAAAAAGTAAACCTATGACAAAATCGAATTTATTTTGTCCGAAGTAACGTTTGTTCGAATTTTCATTATCCCGAAAACCGAATTATAATGAAACCATTGTTCTTTCAGGATATGTTGGGCGTCTAGCGCAAAGACACGATTAGGTTCGGTTAGGTTAGATTAAGTTAGATAAAAAAAAACATTTTCCTCCGAAAATTACTTTCGAGGTTCTGAAAATTCGAGCAAACGTTATATCTGGAAAATGTCATTTCGGATTCCTGATTGGTAACCTTCACAAAATTCGGAGAGCATAATATTAGTAAATAAATATGACTGTTAACAAAAATAACAGAAATGGGCTAAAAAAATAAAGTTGGCGTTATGTTCATTGGAGGTATCATTATAATTGGGAAACTTATTTATACCGAGTTCATACGTGCGTCTTTACGTTATCTTACACTTTCATTATTAGCTTACACCGATACGTGTCTGTGTGTTGGATTTAACATTGGCACATCTAGTGACTACTACATCTATGCTACATCAGACTAATTGACTTACCGTAGACGGTGTTCAAATTCTCGAGAAGAGTAGCTGTGGTCTGCGTAACGCCGTACAGTTTATCTGGTTGGTCACGGAAATGTTGGCTGAATACATCCACGCTGTGGTTGAACGCTAAAAACGCGATTTTTACTTAGTAAATAACATATCCTACAATGCTCATAAAATACGTTTTTCATACGAAACTGAGGGAATGTTTGCTGAGGCTGTATGTCGAGTGTGTGCGTTATTATTATTATTGACGATTTTTTCTGATCTTTAGGTAGTAAATTTGACTATTTCACGTGCAATTCGTTAACCGATGAAAGGAATAAATTAATTAAAAATTAAGAGAATACCCATGTACTGGTGTTCACCGATGTTATGGTTGTTCAGGGTGAGGATAAAATGGTCTATCTCCCATACTTGCTGCGCCTCGTTGTTGTTCACAGGCTTGTTGTCCAATAGTGGCTTTTGGTGCTCGAACCTACAATATAAATCCATATTATTGTAATAAGTACTATTTTTAACGACTTAAAAAAAGGAGGTTCTCAATTTGATTGTATTTTTTGTGTGTATGTTACGCGATCACTCGCTTTGTGAACCGATTTTGAAGACTCTTTTTTTTTTGTTGGAAAGAGGGTACCTTAGTATTGGTTCTAATTAAATTTGAACAAAATATTCCACCTCTAAGGGTGGCAAACTACGAGATGAATCCAGTTTCACGTACTTTCCGTTAACCGAGTTTAATAAAACTTGGCCAATAGATGCAATTCCAATAAAAGGCTAATAAGCAAACTTTTGAGGTCTGTTTTTAAAAAAAGTTATATTGTTGCTGTTCTTGTTAAACGACATTTAGCACAAAAAAGAAAGATGGCGAAAGCTGCCCCAATAACGACGAAGGTTCGTTCATGGACTTTACTAGTATGATTTTGCGTTTTTAGTTTATGCTTAGTTATCAATATATTTTTGTATAAAAAATTGTATTTTACAATACTTAGATGCAAGAACACAACGCAATTGATTCAGTTCGATCATAGATTAGGTAACGTTCTTGTACGTACGTTTCATTTTAAGCATGATTGAATATTTACCTACCTGGAGTATTGGTTATTTTATAGTACACACATAAAATATTACAGCTTTAAAATACCTAATAAAATAATCAATTAAACAGTAATGATATAAAGCAAAAAATAAACAAAAGACAAAAGTATTTAAACAATATTTCAATGAGAAATAATGAAAGTTGAAAAGAAACGTTTTGACAAGAGACCTCTTGCCAATGTCAATGTCACATTGATATTGAGAACAGTGTGACCATTTGTGACAGATTCCTGTCATTTTGGTAGATTTAATTTTTATTCATTTTCATTGCTGCAGAACATGATAAGTTATATTAAATGTGGCAAAGTTTGGCAGATTTGAGAATATTCGGCAAGTTCTTTATTATTTTTAAATTTAACATGCTTATTATACCCATAAATTAGATATTACTCCACATTACAGGCGTGTAGCTTACTATTAGGCGTACGACTTGTACGTCCCGTCACTTGATATCATAAAAAAATTTTAGGATCAGCCCACCACCCTGATCCAATGCAAGTTCGGATAGAATAATGAAATCATTCTCGTTTGGTCTGAGTATGCCCAAATAATAAAATTACAGTAGAGTACAACATGAAAGTGTTATTTGTGTTCCTTACCATCGGTCCCATATCTGTAAAGTTTGTAACAAATGGTCGAGGTATGGCAGTACATCTTTAGTGGCATTTGTGTACCGGTACGCCGTCACTTGTTCTAACTCCTGAAAAATATTAATTTATTCTCTAGAAACGAATGTAGATTCAGTAAATTAGTTATTGCCAATAAATAGAAAGAGAGAAGTTTATGGAAGTGATCATGCGAACGAAAGTGACAAATATAGTTGTGTGAGCTCATTGCGAAACCCTCGTTTTCTCTCTTTCTATTACATGGTTAAAAAGTAATACATAATTCACAAAAGGAAGACAATTTCAATGGAACGTGAATTTGATCATGATCAGTAGCGGTAGAGCACCCTGTGAAAGAGTTCGTCTAAGGTATTACTGCCACCTTACCTATTTCTGCCGCCAAGCAGTAATGTCAGCATTTTCCGGCTGCTGTTTTCCGGTTTTGAAGGGTAAGGGTGCTGGTGAAATTACATGCACATGGGACTTGTTAATTTATGTATTACAAGGGTGACGGGAGCAGTGGCAGTGACTCGCAGATCTTTGTGATTTAAAGCTCTGAATGCATTGCAACTGTTAAGCACATTTAATTACGTGCCTTTATACAGTCCACGAATTGGTTTCTTTGGAAGGTGAACGTGGCTGCGTTGCGGCAGATGTCTTCGATGTTGTGCGCCTCGTCGATTATCACGATATTGTTTTGTAGGTCGATATCCATCTGTAAGAGAAAGACAATAAGGACTTATTTTAAATAGCGACGAAATAAGTGTCATCCATCCCTGGAAACTCATTAGGTAAATGAGTCTTCAATCTCACCGGATGGAAAGTGACGATGAGGTCGACGATGGAGCATGCACATCTAAATAATGCCTATTCACTCTCGCCTTGAAAAGGCCCAAGTTATAATGTTCAGGGAACAAGTCTGCAGGCAGGGAATTCCACTCTATAGCTTTGTGCGAATTTTTGGAATATCTACAACATAGGGGTGGAATCCAAGCCTACGTCTAGTCCCCCGGTGATGGAAAGGGGAATTATTCCATCCTCCGACATATATGTCTATTGGATTACAGAATTATTAAAATGGAGTGCAATATATTTGAAAGTTTAAAAATTTACTTACGCTACTTCTAATGCTCGGTTCAATTAAGTAATTATAAGGGCAAAACACAATGTTGGCATTTTGCATCATTTGTCTAGCACCGTAGAACGGACAGGCTTTAATTTCCTGTCCCACAGAGACCAAATCTTCCAGGTCGAACGCTGGTGGCAATTTATTGTGGTCCATTGCCAGACGGTTATCGTAGAATACGCAGTTGGTTTCTTCCGTTGATCGAGGCTTGGTCTTGTCCTTAGGTGCTATTTTCTGAAACGCGGAATAACAGTCAAAGATAAAAGTAAGTAAATTACAAATTTTATGAAACAATTTAAAATACTAGTGCACAAAGGCGAGCTTACCCCATAAAGGGATTTCTTCCAACTAACTTTTGAAAAAATGAGAGGAAAGTTGGTTTTTGGGTTGGCAATAAAAATAAATAAAAATATTGAATGCCACTATACTCAATAAATACACTGATAAATTTATTAATTTATATAAATTCTAGTGTAGTCTTTCCTATATCTATGGTGTAATCAGCCTTACCACGTTTGTGGGTAGAGGTGTTTGTAGAATCGAGGACCTACAAAAAAGCGGATTTCTCGTTACGAGTCTGCTACGGTGGGGAACGGATTTTAGTTTTCCCGCGTTTCGCAACGCTAGGGCTCCGCCCACACATCCCTCGTAAGTGTTTAGTATATTATTACCATTTGAAATATTATCGTGCTTTCTTTAGACCTTCTTGTATGCAGTGTATTTTTCTTAACGGGGACATTATAGGGGAAATCCAAAACTATAGGTGATACAGCGAAACTGTCTTAGGACCATTACGAAATAAATAGATTTAATAACAAAGAAAATGAAATCTTTTTTTGTGAAAACAATTTTGGTATAATATTTATTTTGGTCAAGCGTAAGTTGTACATGAAAAAAAAAAACGTAAAAAAGACATAAAATATATATAAGGTATACATAGGTACACATATATACATACATACATAAATAAGTATGTAAAAAAAACACTAACATGATTACAATATATTCTGTATTTAAACGTACATAGTTATGTGCTCACTTTGGTACATCCTCTGCACATATCATTCTTAGTGCCCCACATCTGTTTATCGAACTCCCTTATACAGCTATAATCCCGGCTAGCAAGTACTGTCATCTTCGCGTCACCGCAATATGCTGTTCTTCCAAACTCCTTTATCACCTGCTGCAGTTGTTTATGCGTACGCGCGCCGTAGTATATGATGGGGAGGCTGCAAGCAATGTGCATAGAAGTCCTGAGATGCAAGTTGTCAATCAGGCTGGACAGTTTTCTGGAATCAACCATGAGAGTAAATGGCTTCGTGGGGAACATTCTGGCAAGTAAGTAACTACGCTAGTCACGGAATTACCATGTAGTATTATAAAAAAAACCGACTTCATAAGTTCGTCGAATTACATCTATTTGCCAAATTTTATAGAAATCAGTTACCGGAAAGTGCGTGAAACCGGATTCATTCCCTAGTTTGCCACCCTTAGAGGTGGAATATTTTCTTCAAATTTAAATGAGACCAATACTGAGGTACCCATTTCCCAATAAAAAAGAATCATCAAAACCGGTTCACAAATGCCGGAGTAATCGCGTAACATATACATACACACATATATATATAAAATGTATATATATATATATATATATAAAAGTAAAAATACGCGAATTGAGAACCTCCTCCTCTTTCGAAAGTCGGTTGATAATAAGTAGTGCAACTCCCGCCTGCTCAGCGCGTCAATGTGTACATTTCGCTCTGAGCGTAGGGTTGTCACATCATTATTTTAGTTTGATGAAAAAATTAAGGCGTTCATAACTATTCTCGTGCTGTATTGAAATAAGTTTCGCTGCTTTTCAAATACGCAAATACAAATAGCCATGTGAAGTGCCACCATCATGTTCAATATTTATTTGATGTGTGGTGTTTTCTGCATGGAATATCCTGGATAAATAAGTAAGTAATACAGTAATATGCGATATAAAAATATTAATACATAAGTACGTATTGATATTTTTATATCAGCATCGTGGTTTGGTATACGGATTAAGGAGTATGATTATGCAAATATAAATGAAATGCTGAACAATTATCAATTCGAGACACATTTGTAGAAAAATCCACAAACACAACAATAAACACGTCTACTATTTGATGTCATTTTGCAAACACCGAGCATTCGCTTCAGTTCTATAATGAATGGCGTGCGCGATCCGCCCTTTGCAATGCGAGTGCACCGCGAGATTATGCGAAAGTGTGCGTCCGTACACGGCGCGCGGCGGGCGTGCACACATACAAGCCGTGTTGCTATGTTTATATGGAATTATGCTCTTTCTCTTATTGTACCATAGAATTGTCATGCAACAGGTACTTATAATAAGCATAAGATATCCACGTCATAGCTTCTTAAGCAAAGAAGAGATGTAGGTAAGTCTACAGCTATCTACTCCTGGATATTGTGCATTTCATACATTACAATATTAGTTATTTGACCATTATTACTTCAAGGAAATAATACACATAGAGTGGATAATATCTCCGTCTGTAATCTCGTAAGCTACCTACATTTCTTCTGCATAGCAAAAAAATACTGCATAAAAACGCATGCATGCATACATATAAATAAATACCTTAAGTTATATCAACAAAAATAAATAAGAAGCAAACAAATTGGATTTTATTCGTCTCACATTACGTATCAACATATTGTACAGAGTCAACAGCACGTCGAGCTTGACACTTGAGAGTGAACTCAAACTCTATGCCCCTTGCGATAAGAATGGTTCAAAGTACAAAGTGTCAAGCTTGATGTGCTCTTGACTGTACGAGTGGATGAAAATGTCTTCACCTATGTTCTTTGTCGGACATTGCTGAGACATAACCTTTAAACCGCTAAATTAATGTTTTGCTAAAAAATTTTACTTGTTAGTATAACTACAGTGTACCTATTTAACCATTTATTTCCAATCACAAGGGCTCCCACAATTCCCCTTTCCATCATCGAGGGACTAGACGTAGGCTTGGATTCCACCCCTATGTTGTGGATCTTCCAACGTTTCGTGCGAATCGTTAGAAGATCCACAACATAGGTGTCCACAACGCGTCCACATTTATATGGCGAACGGCTATGGAGTGGAATTCCCTGCTTGCCGACTTGTTCCCTGAACGTTATAACTTGGACCTTTTCAAGGCGACAGTGAATAGGCATTATTTAGGCGTGCATGCTCCATCCCAGAGTTCCCAGGTTCGATTCCCGGGCCGGGAGAAATATTTGTATGGCCTACATTTATTTTTCTCGTGAGTTTGGGTGTATTTTGGTGGTTGTCTATAATGTCCATGGCACCCGCGACACACGGTTTCCCTAGTGCAGGGCTATGTTGCGTGTGTGCGTTATTATTATTATTATTATTATAGTAGTTAGGCCATTATGAGACTCAAACCCCCCACACTCATGCTTGCCCAATAAATAAGTAATTAAAAATCCAAAACAAACGAAAAAAGTATTAATAAAGAATAAGAAAGAGATAAAAGTGTATAAATATGTTTTAATGCCAGAAGAATAAGGCAATTTTTCCTGCACCGATAGTGTGAGGTGCAGCTATTAAATAATCACAAACTTAGAAATTATAGTCATAGGTCCGTGCCACCACAGGGATTCGAATCGTCGACCGCTTACTTGAGAAGCAACCGTTCTTCCACTGGGCTACCAACGCTTTGGACAGAAAGTAATAAAAATAAAAATAAAAATAAAATAATAAATGAAGGCCGCAAAACAGTTTTATTTTCAAAAATTTTAATTGCCTATTACAAATATCACCCAAATAAACAAAAACTTTAACAACGACATCCAATACTCTAACAAACGCACTACGGAGACAAGAAAACGTTTCGAGTTCAAGAACAAACACAGAACACTATGAATAACTTCAATGACACAATAAAATGGCGGCACAAAAAATGTTTTTGATCACGATTATGTTACCAGTGTCATAAAATTATTTTTACGATCTTTAGCCTTTTATTATAATTATTGTATTAAAAAAATAAATTGCGAAATCTGATTTTTTCAAATTTTATCAGATTACAGCTTGAATAGAATTCTAAAAGTTTATTGTCGTCTAAAATAGAAAACTACCATTTAAAATGTGTTTTCTGTTAACCCCTTTGTTTACATTTCAGACATCTAATTATGATTCATATGATAGATACGAGGCAGACCACAGGCCGCATGTCTTAGGCAGAATTCTCGCGCTGTCTCAGGAATGCCGCAGCTAAAGTATCACATCTAGATTACACGTTATACAATTGACATAAAATTAATTTATGCTATGTACTGTTTCTACCAAAACTCGCTTTCATTCCGTTCCACGGGTGCAACGTCAATTGTCAAACAAGCGGTTACCTATCAGTAGTTCGAAATGACATTTTCCTGAAATAACGTTTGCTCGAATTTTCATAACCTCGAAAGTAATTTTGAGAGGAAAATGTTTTTTCTTTTAAACCTAACTTAACCTAACCTAACCGAATCTGATCGTGTCGTTGCGACAAACATACAACATATCCTGAAAGAACAACGGCTTCGTTATAATTCGGTTTTCGGTGTAATGAAAATTCGAACAAACATTATTTCGGAAAAAAAATTCGAGTTTGTAATATATTACGCAAACAAGTTGTATATTACTTCAAGTTTAGTAAAATGTGTACACGCTTTGCAGATTACAATTTTAGTGCATGGGTTTTGAGATCTTACCTCAAATGTGGCGGTGTTTCTTGCTCACAAGTCTTCTCAGGCGTAGTCATTGGTGTTTTGGTGGGTGTTCTAGTAGGAGTATACGTCGGGCTGTCATTTTTGGAACATTCGCCCAGCTCGCCGTGACGCCGGCGTTTGTGGATCGTCACTTCGTTCTTGTAAGGAGAATCTGTTGATTAGTCATTCGATTATTTCGTTAGCCTGTCATTGAAATTTATACAAATCTTCGTACTGTAGTGGAGGACAGGGTTTAATTAATTATGGATTTCTAAGAAGGCAGGAAATAATAGGAGTAGTGGAGAAATGTCCGTATTCTTCTGTTACATGTTAACATCACACGCCACCATTATATCAGTTTTATTAATCAACTGACAGACTTCTAAAAGATAATTTGCATGGGACTTGCTAGGTTTAAGCTAAAGACGTTTTTCAACCGTCACCATGGGACCTGTTAAGGGTCCGAAACGTTGGTTTGTTTGAAAAAACAAATATACGCGATTTAAATCCGGAAAAATAGTTTCATTTCCTATGGGTAACAATCGCGAAAACCTAAGAACTCGACAAAGACGTTTTTGTTGAGATTATTTTGTTTTATGTGAGAAAAATTTTTCTGAATTAGTTCTTTGTACTCATTATCATAACAAAAGTATTTATAGGACATGAAACTATTTTTCCGGATTTAAATCGCATATATTTGTTTTTTCAAACAAACCGACGTTTCGGGCCCTTTATAGGTCCCATGGTCACGGTTGACTGAGGTGGTACAGTCTACCTAAGAACTCGAAAAGTACTTATTTCACAAAAATCAGTCAAATGTGTCAGTTGTGATACCTGTAAAGGTATCGGCTGCGGTGAGAAATTTATTAAAAAATCTCCCACTAGATATCACTAGCGGCGACGAATGCCGAAAAGTCTGTACAAAGATACATAAAAAAGTACGTAGAATAATTTCTACGACTTGGTAACTGTACCCGTAGCTCAGATGGTTAGAGCAATGCTACGGTGCAGCATGGACCCCACGTCCGTATTCAAGTCCCACCTGGGGGTCAATTCATAACCTTACGATAACTCAGTTCTTGACCGATTTCTTTTCATTTTTATTCTAAACACCCAAATCGAGCGTCAAACTGTCGTATTCGAAACCGAAACGAAATGACGTCACACCCGTAAGATTAGTCGAACTTTTCGACCGGCAAAGGCTACAAACGTTATTCACAACACAGTTATCGAATGAAAGTTACCGAACGTCCTATTGTTTACAAAGCAAGAATGTAATATGGAAATCTCTTAATATTTAAAATAAAGTCTGGATTTCGTTCAATTTTATTAATTTATTTTAATGCAAGACTAATGCATTCCTATATTTTAGACCTTTAAAGTCTTAAAAATGTTTTTAAATTTTTTTTTCTTTTTTCTTATATTCTATTTAACAGAATAACTCCGTAAACGCTGTTGGATATCGTATCCGAGTCCAAGTCGAACGTTTAACTCAGAATTTTCTGAATAACTCTGAAAGCGCCCTTCGATTCGCGTACGATATCCAATCGAACGATTTGGTTAAAATATCGAAGAGTTTAGAATCGGGGTTCTGACTGAGGAAATTTGTCTGTTTGTTCGATCTTTGAATTCATAATCATAATAAAACTAGTGGCGTTATTTCACAACAAATCTCAATAAATAAATAATTGTACAGTTTATATAAATTAATATGAAGTTTATAAATTACTTGTACTATGTAGATATGACTTTAGAAAAGCGGAGTCTCGTAATACAATCATTGCTATGCTTAAAATTGACAATATTACTGTAAATCTAAACTTTGAAAAAAAAATAGATAATAAATGAATCAATTAAAACTAAATTATTATTGTTATCATGTTATTCCACTGTCTTGGTTGTCTACTTATGTGTCTAGTTTGTAATAGATGGACGACATTGAAAGTTGAAGTTTTGCCAATTTCGGTACGGAACACTAAAAATGTTAAAAGGTTATGACGTAGGCTACGTGCTATCTCTGTGAGCATTATTCGAAACCAAGGGGTCGTTTCATTAGGGGAGAGCAATCCCGTAATGGCGTCATTGTCATCGCGCCGCCATCTTGGATACGTTGTTGCGGTGTTATAAAGGTGCGTCCCGATGGGCGTCTAATATTCGGGACCATTAGTTTGCGCGCATTTGAAAATATGCGACAAATAAATAGAGACTCGTAAGCAATGCATGAGCTTAGAATTGCCTAGATCTAGAATTACAACTTACCTTTCTACTACTTTTGCCTATCATAAAACTAGTCTAATGACTAATATAATAGTCTAATAAATAATTCATGATAATGATCACGATAATTATCTTCCTCATAATGACTTTGATACATTATTTTCATATTTATAAAATTAATTGGAGCAAAAAAGGCTGCCTCTATAAATGTCGTTGTTTGCAATGTTTGTATCAGAAACGTATCCAAACGTGTGAAATGTCAATCTCAAAAAACTCACAAAGTTTTCTTCGGGTTTATTTAATTTTCTCATTGTTTTAGTCAAAATTAAAGAGACAAAGCTATGAACTAGGACAGATAATTGTCGAAGAAAATAAATATGTTGATAATTTCAAACCCTGGTAAAAGTGATAGTTTCTTGATTCAGAGTTATGATTACAAAAAATACAGTTTTACCTTCTATAACTTCGCTATCCGACATAGTTTCAGGACGCTTCAAGCTGGCGTTGTCACCGCAGTCTAGGCCAGGTACATCATATATGCTTTTTTCGCCTGAAATTAAATGTATAGTTGCATATACTGAAGTAAAAAAAGTAACTTACTACATTACACGAAAGTTTTTTTTTATGTTAATATTTGGACTTTTATAACAACGGAAAACCAAGGGATTAAAAAAGTACAGATAATAAAGCATAGATAAATTGTCATTTAAATAGGTTTCATTCATCTCACCTGATGGAAAGTGACAATGAGGTCGACGATGGAGCATGGACACCAAAATAATGCATACGCACCCTCGCCTTAAAAAGACCCAATGTATATCGTTCAGGGAAAACGTCTGCTGGCAGTGAATTTTCTTCATAGCCGTTCACCATATAAATTGAAGCGGCGCAAATAGAATATACCCACATCATTAAGGTTGGTGGTCAAATTTAATTAAAGAACTCAATCCTATTATGTCATAAACAAGAGCATGCAATGTGTTTGTATTAATTTTTATACTTTAACTTGCAAGTTGAACACGAGCAAAAGATAAAAAGCCAGCTGTTGCATATTACGAGACGTACATGGTTCACTGTTCGCGACATTGCCACTGTTGAAACTGCGGAAGATACTTTTACATCTGTGTAGACTCGCCGTACACGTGTACAATGAAAGTAAAGTGTTTAATCATTTTGCATCCGACAGTCAATTATTATAAATGGATTATAATAAATTGATTGCATTGAACACTTCATTTAGGACTTAATCTTTTAAATGAGATAATCAAGGACGAAATAAAATCTAAGGTATCATTCTTGCAAATAGCTTATTATTTGCAAGGGGTTGCTATCCAAATGAATAATAGATGTAAAGTCGATAACAGTAGAAAGAAAACAAAGTTTTACAATGAAGTTTTTGTTTGTATTAATCGAGTAATAACCTAAAATTGATTTCTATAAGAGTGATCTTCTTGTAATTTTCGTTCTGTATAAAAAACAAAATTTGTGAAATACTCAGGTTTATCTCTGTTTGTAGCTCAGTTGGTAAGAGCGATGGACTTTGTGTGGCAACAGACGCTGGTTCGAGTTAAATCTTGGTATAAATAATATTATTATTAACTAGAGCAGTATTTAAAAAATATATATATGAATAACATGGTAGTAGACACATCATAGTATTAAATAAAACAAAAATATTATATTCTAGCTGTTAATAATCATGGTATATAATAGTGTGGCTCCTTGTTGTGTATAGTTAACAATAATTATGATACAAAGTCGTGGAATATTTTATTCGTAGATTAGCATTACGGAGATAAGATTTTAAAAACCGTAAACTCGAGGCTATTTGACATTTGATAGACAAGTAATAAAAGTAAATTTAAAACCTTATTCATTATCGTTTTATTTTTGTGTATCTGAAAGATATCACTTAACCAATTTTTGATATAATAATTATCGCATGCAAAGAGTGTACGCTCATTGCAAGTGAAGTTTTATCATTTTAGTATTTGGAACAGCGAGCCTCACTTGATTCTGGAGTCAAATTATATGTTATGTAGTTTAGAAGACTGTATGTATAAGAAGTGTAAGTTTTATATATTAAATAAATAATAATACCGCCAAGCAGTAATGTGAGCATTACTGTGTTCCGGTTTTGAAGGGTGAGAGGGTGCTAGTGAAATTACAGGCACATGGTATTTGTTAACTTATGTCTCTGGGTGACGGGTGCGGTGGCAGTGCCTCTCAGATCTTTGCAATTTAAAACTCTGAGTGGCACTGCAACTTTTATGGACGGGCGCGTCGCTTACCTCCAGGTCCAGGTGCATCTTCATACCGTCAGTTCATAAAAATGTTGGCAACAAAGGATAAAGCAAGGATTACATATGAACTAAATTTGACTGTGTGCACAAAAGTATACGTCATGATTGCGTCAGAGTTCATTCCGATAAAAAAATTATCAGTCTGCGCTTATAGATAAAACGCATTGTAGATCGGATATTTGATTTAGTAGGCAGTATGTAGGAATAATGGAAGAGTGTTTAGGAAAACGTTACGTGCTAGTTACTCAAGAAAATTTTGAAGATTTTCTTGTTTTTATCGGTAAGTTTCACGTTGTGGTAAAGTGAGTTAAATTAGATTTTTTTCTATAGTATTGATAGTGTTTTGTTTTATAATGAGTGATAATTATTTAGTACACGTAAAAGCGCTAGAATGACCACTACTTGTGCGGTATTGTTGGTGATTGTTAATATCTAATCGCTGAAATACATATTACATTGTATTAATAAAAAATATAAACAATATCGAAGTTCATTATGGTTATACTTTTAAAAAAACAGCAATACGCCACGGATTGCTGTATTTTTAAAGTCACAGTAAAACAATAATTTAATATCCAGGTAAAATTTTTACACTTGAAAACGTCATTTTTAAGCTACTGTTCGTTCACTGTGGCGTCTTCCCTGAGAAGAACGAGTAAGAAATTCTAGGGATTGCTCTTTTGAAATAAACTTAAATGATATAGAATACATTTTGAATCATATTAGTGTGGAATCTAGACTCATGTTGTCTTTCCATACATCTGTATCTAACACGTAGTCTACAATGTTGTAATATGACTTTTCAATTAAAATACTTTTAATGTTAGTCTTATAGTTAGGAAATGGTAATTTTAATTATATTGAGAGCATATGCTCTATAATATATATTATATTATGCTCCGGAATCGTATTGTAAAAACTTATATAGTTCTTCATAAAATAATGAGTTTGGTCTTAGTTCTAAAGTTAATATTATGAATATCTTCTTTCTTAACGAAAATATGTATATTTATTTTTACAGGGACACAAAATATGTGAGTAAATGTACTGTGATGCCACAGTGATATCAATCTAAGGGTCGTATTCTAGAACTCAACTCAATGCTCAAGTCAGGATTGCACTGGAAACACAGGCACTGGAAATACGACCCTAATGGCAGGGACTTGAGTATGATTTCGAGTGCTTTAAACCATATTCAAATCTTGACTTGAGCATTGAGTAGAGTTCTGGAATACGACCCTAAGTTTCTTATCTATTTCTCATAGAGATTCAAGTCATTATAAATTGCGAGTGTCAATATCATATCGGAATAGTTTTAAAGATACATTGAACTTTTACGTAAATAAGTCAAGGTATGTTGTAAACAGGTCAATGTTTTTAATATAATATTATGTAAATTATCATTTTAAAAAAACCACCTAGAAAAGTTGTGAAATTAGTGTGGAATAGGTGTATCTATTAAGTTTTATTGAAATCGGTTCACGGGAAAAGGGGGACATGTAATAAACAGGATTTATCCTCTAATTTGCCCTTTTATACGTGGAATATTTTCCTGACCTTTTCAACAAAAAAAAAATCGAAATCGGCTTACAAATGTCAGAGTGAACACAAAAAAACACAGTCGAATTGAGAACTTCCTCCCTTTTTGAAGTCGGTTAAAAGTAGACGAAGGTTCTGGGAAGGGACTGCGGTTTCACATTGTGTATTTACGACACTTCGTTTTCTATCGATTTTGCCGTGGATGATGGAGTAATTTGTAATTAAGTTACTATAATGATATTCAATTATTTTTTTGTAAACTTACTCCACTAATTTGTAATAATTGTTATAAGGTACAAAGACCGTACACTAAGAAAAATTCTTTTGATCCGGCTGAATTCGAACATGCGCTGAGTAACAGTAGAGCTCCTTGTGAGAGTTCGTCCAGGGAAGTACTGGCACCTTACCTGTTTCTGCCGCTAATCAGTAGTGTTAGCATTACTGTGTTCCATTTTGAAGGGTGCAGGTGAAATTACAGGCACGCGGGACTTGTCAATTTATGTCTCAGGGTGTCGAGCGCAGTGGCCGTGCCCCTCAAATCCTTGCGATTTGAAGCTCTGAGTGGCAGTGCAACTGTTATGGACGGGCGTGTAGCTTGCCATGAGGCGCGCGACTTGTTCGTCCTGTTACTTGATATTATAAAAAAAAAGCGCCTTCAGCATCCCATGCCTGGGGTCTACTCTCGATCTCTGTCCGACATCCGTCCGAAACAATTACTGCCAAATAAGCAATGCTTGGCCAAATGAAAAGACGCGTGATGCGAATGAAGCTTGACACTTGTCTTTTAATTTTGTCGAATATTACTTATTTGACAGTAATTGTTTCGGACGGATGTCGGACGGAGATCGGGAGTAGATCCCCTGACGCTCTCTCAACTGAGCGACGGAACGAACCAGCAGACCTTACGAATTTGGTATATTCTTGTTTCAGATCTTTGTTTTTTGTTTTTAACAACTTTTTTGCCGTAATATGGAGTAATTAGAACTTATTGTTCCTTATGACGCGGCTGAAGTACGACATCTTCCTGTGCTTTATAGTGTTCATAAGCTCCACCTTTTTACTTGACCTTTCACCTTTTAGTTTCTTTAGCTTATTGTGTATTTCTACATTTGTAACCTGGTCACGTCATGTGATTATCAAGATACAGCGGTAAACAGATTTTGCCATCAGTGTTTAATTCTATTTATTTTCACCGACTTATAAAAAGGAGAAGGTTCTCAATTAAATGGTTTTATTTGTATGTATGTTACGTGATAACTCCGATATTTGTGATACGATTTTGATGGAAAGAGGGTACCTCAGTATTGGTCCCGTTTAAATTTGAAGAGAGTATTCCACCTCTAAGGGTGGCAAAATTGGGGATGAATACAGTTTCGCGCACTTTCTGGTAACCGATTTCAATAAAACTAGATGTAATTCTACGAACTTTTGAACGGTTTTTTAGTACTCTGTACTGAGATTATATTTATCCTATTCTATAGAAGTGGGGAAGAGTTTACGTAACACATTTCCAATCGGATTGTCTTAAGAAATTTTCACTTCATTTTGAATATAGGAAATGTCTATTTTTGAGCCACCTCTTAGAGTTCCCTTGCCGTAGTAAATTATTACGTAATGAGCAACTGTCTCTTTCTCCCTCACGAAAAAACGACCAACTTCCTTGTCGTTTTTATTCATTATGCGAATTCATATAGGGCAGGTGACACAGTTGTGAAAGAGTTAAGAGTAATTAGCAATATACAGATGTTAGCGAGAAAGTTACTGTCTGTCTTTCGGTGCTAAAGAGTGTAACTTGCTTTATTGTTTTAAAATAGTAATAGAGAGCGACTTGTTCACTTGTATTGTTGTTTTTAGATACAAGTTATTGCCAGTGATTAAATTGTAATCTTGGTACAATAGACCCACGTGTGACAAACGTTAAAAGTGCTTTTATCACATCAAAGTCATAAAAATAATATAAACAACTTGAAAAAAAAAAGAATATATATTTTGCGGAAGCGAATTAAATTCGGAAAAATAGTTTCTTTTCCTATGTGTAACAATCGCGAAAACCTAAGAACTCGATAAAAATGTATATGTGAAATTTCATACCTCTCCTAATTAAGAGTGTACCTATACAACCTCAAATGGCTTTGGTTGATTCTGCATAAAGTGAAAATGTCGAATGAATCACTTTGGAAACAATACATAGTAAAATTGAGGATATATGTATACACTGATTCGTATAGGGTGTGAAAATACGATTCCTAAAAATTTTCACGATAGAAAAAAACACAAACTGACCTCGGAATTTGAAAAGAAAACCGCTGTAGGTACTTTACATATGCCAATTTTTGTTTATATCAACTGAATTAAATAGAACACGTATAGTATACATTTTTCAAATGGTTTTAATTTTTGTCCCTGCTGCTTGACCCAAGCAAAATAAACTGTATTAGTACGGGAAAAAATTTAATTCGAGCTTAGGTACTATCGACTCTTAAGCTAAAAACGTTGTCGAGAAATTTCGTTCGTAGAAGTTGACACACGTACACTTTGTTCTAACAGGCAAAGGCTTCATAGCGCGTAAGGCGGCCCTGGCGTTGAAACAAGAGGTATGTCTGACGAAGGAACCCGACGGAAGATATACTTTCACATTTACGTCAGCACTAGCTACGTCCAGTGTTACGTTTAAGTTGGGAGAGGAGTTTGAAGAAATTAGGGCCGATGGAGTTAAGGTAATGTTTGATCTTGATCTTATAAGGAGCATCCGTTTGTAGTTTGGTTTTTATTCAAATAATATCGCCGTTAAACTGCTTCTGTGGCCGAACGGTTACCATGCGCGACTGCCACGCAGAGGTCCCGGGTTCGATTCCCGTGCCGGGAGAAATATTTATATGGCCTACATTTATTTCTCCCGTGCGTTTGGGTGTAATTTGTGGTTGTCTATGTGTGTGTCCGTGGTACCCGCGATACAGGGTTACCCTAATGCGGGGCATGAGTGTGTGTGTACTACAAAATGTTATAATGGGAAAAACAATTAATTTACAAAATGTTTTTATTTTTATTTTTTTATAATACCATGTGACGGGACGAACAAGTTGTGCGCCTGATGGTAAGCTACACGCCTGTCCATAACAGTTGCAGTGCCACTCAGAGCCTTAAATCGAAAGATCTGAGAGGCACTGCCACTGCGCCAGTCACCCTGAGGCATAAGTTGATAAGTCCCATGTGCCTGTAATTTCACAAGCACCCTTGCCCTTCAAAACCGGAACACAGTAATGCGGAAAACATTACTGCTTGGCGGCAGAATAGGTAAGGTGGCAGTACTACCCTGGTGGTGCTCTACTGCTACAATGCAATAATAATAATGTATTGAAATTTCAAATACGACTCATCATCAACCCATTTATACGTTTCACTGTTAGAGACTTTACACGTTTTCCGAGGCTTCTGAATCTTCTACGACGTGCAGGTTTCGTCGCGATGTTATCCTTCACATAAATTCTAAAAAACTCAGAGGTGCGATTCCGGATTCGAAACCACGGCCTCTGCTTCAGAGCCGGTAGGTCAAGCCGGTAGGTTAGGCTACCACGGCTTTTTCACGGGTCGTGGTGTCCAGTGTCTATATCATATCTTCATAATGTTAACATCTTAATCATTCGTAAGGACTACGGTCGGAAGGTCTTCACTATCATATCAAATCTTAACTAGTATTACAGAAAGTAATAACTTGGACCTTTTTAAGGCGAGAGTGAATAGGCATTATTTAGGTGTGCATGCTACATCCTCGACCTCATCGTCACTTTCCATCAGGTGAGATGGAGGTCAAATGCGCACTTATTTTTTATAAAAAAATAGATAGGTTTTGAGATGTCTATGGTTTAAGTATTATTTTCCTTATGACCTCTGTGGTCCAACTGTTTGCACTGTGCGCGCTGTCTATGAGGAGGTCCCAGATTCCTATTTCGAAAGTAAGATTTTCTAAATTGGTTTTGGTTTGGGTTTTCTGGATAGTACCCCGGAGTGAATTACGTTACTGTGGTAGTTATAGTACAGGAAATTCCCTAGTTTGAGACTCGATAATTGGTGTAATTATTTCGTATATTATTATTAGTTTCTGTTTGTAGCGGACTGTATCAAAGGGTGAGAGCTATGAAACAGTGAGCAAAACCAAAGTAAATATATAGGTACTTACACTTTATTAGAAAAAAAGCACAACTATCAACCAAAAAAGAGTCAATAGTGACAATGACAAGAAAAGGCGCCAAAAACAAGTACATTTAAATGTAGAATTAAAATATAAAACTAAACTTAAATAGACTACATATACACTTACACAAAAAAGAGATTTGTAGCGGCCGCTGCGATTCACTAAACTGTTCAGATATTAAAATAAACTTTGAGTACAACGGACCTAAACATCTCTAGTTTCGGATCCTTCAAGATTAAAATGTCGCGGACCTTTCAAAAGCATTGTTTCTTTTTGTTATCAAAATAAAATAAACAGCACGCACTCATTGCCCCGCATTAGGTGGCAGATCAGCATGGTAATCATTCGGCCACAGAGGCAGTTTAGAGGCAGAGGGAGAGACAATACGACTGCTACTACAGCAATTACTATTACGACCGTTTCTTGTTGGTTATTATTAACAGTCGGTACGTGCGATTGAATTTAGTCGTGTGTCTGCGAAACCCGCAGTTTTTACTCCAGTCGAGGTAAGATTTCGAAGACACATGAGGCATCGTTCTAATTGAACGCGATTACGACCAACGCAAGTTCGCATGAGTTATGTTCGCGCGAATCTGCGATCAAACGTACGGGAGGCCGACCATAACGTACCATGACAAACCTATCAACCAAGTAATGTATTATTACTAAACTGAAAGAACGAATGATTTCCCAATATTGTCTATTCTTTACTAAAAATAGGAAAGAACGCTATATGAACTGTATAATGCCATCTCTTTCTTTTTTGATGTTCAGAATCGTCCTATCGTAGTATAATATTAAGTACTTAATAATAGGGGTTAAAGTATGAAATTGCCGATTTGTACT
>NW_020653575.1:690638-712130 GCF_003589595.1 Hyposmocoma kahamanoa | reverse complement strand
GTTGGTTAAGAGCGGTGGCATGGCAGCAGACACTGGTTCGAATCCAGTCAGATCGAAATATTTTTTCTTTGAGTTCAGTCTTTGTGTCAATAATAAATACAAACTAGTGGAGTGGTAGTTAAACATCATAACATTCAATAAATAAGGCAACAATTTTGTTTTATATTTTTGGCGTAAATCCAGATCTCTTTCTGAAGATACATTTCGTGTTTATTGCAACGACTTACTATTATTTTGTTTCAGACTACCACCGCCGATCATTTTGACAAAGTTACAACAAGGATTTATGAATCAGTACCGTGAGCTTCAAAATTAGAATATAATCTCTCTATGTGGAGCGTGGTCGGTTTTTTTTCTAAAGTGAGTAGCAATGTATATGCAGTTGTATGAATTTTTTGAAAATTGAGGTCAAGAGCTCGATGTCTATGAATAAATAGGAAATTTATCACAATTATGTCAAATGTTATAGACTCGAAATCTATATCGAAATTAACCAAATTTATCAATATATAAAAATTAATCAAATTAAAAAAGAACGTTTTAATTTGATTTAAATTAATTTTGCAGAGAAATAGGTATGAATTGTAAGACAATAGTTTTATAGTGTTTCTATAGATGTAATAAAAAAATGTTTCCAAGTATGGTCTAGTTTCTTTAGAATTAAACTGCAACTACAATCATCATCAACATTTATAAGTCCTTTAGGGTTTAGGCCATAGTCCGCCAAGCTGGCCCAATATGCGGGTTGGGCATTTGACACATATTCCGAGTGTTGCATGTTTTATCACTATGTTTCCCTTCACCGAAAAGCTCATAGCAAAAGCAAATTGCAAATTAAATTTCGTACCTAAATTCCGAAAAACTCACACCTCGGGAGTCCGGATTCGAACCCACGGCCTCTGATTGAGAGGTGGTAGATCAAACAATTAGGCTACCACTCTTTAATTAAACTTCGCTTATAGTATATTAGATGAATGAATCTCCGTTATCATCGCAATCCAAACTCATCAAACATTACAGACGTAAGCCCTTTGAATCTGCGTAAACGAAATTCTAAGTCTATGAATTACGAATAGACCCCCGTTTTCACTATTAAACGAGCGTTTTCATAATCAAATTTTGTACGTAATCCATATCGAGTTTCATTTACAGAGACCCTTATCTAACAACCCAGAACATTCTCTCCGGAGCACTTTCGAAAACACGATTCCCTATTCCATTAGACCCTCTCGAAGTTATCTCGCGTTATTTACATCGCCTGACCGTAGCGTCTTATGTATTGGACCCTTATATGTGGGGGTCGTCGGTATATAAATGAGCAGTGTGTTTTAGGAGCTTTGTGGTGTTCGGTATAAGAGTGAGATTGGTTTGGCCCACCACCCGGGTGGTGTGGTTGCCATGGCGACGGCCCGGCGCCGCCGGCTGACGCCCGCCGTGTCGCGCGCCTCGCCCGCGCCCCGCCGCACAAGTGACACGCGTTGCGAAAAAGCACAACCACCTTTCGGGTGACTAGTATGTAAGTCTGTTTTTGGATAATTTTGAGACTTTTGTCGTTTCAATTTCTGTGGTCTTGTTGCAAAGCCATAACAATTTGAGTTAGATATAATTAATTATTACTTGCTTTAATCATAAAAGAAACGTAACGTAGTTTAGTAGCAGTAGGTCTCCCTGTGAAAGAGTTCGTCCAGGGAAGTACTGCCACCTTACCTATTTCTGCCGCCAAGCAGTAATGTCGGCATTACTGTGTTCTGGTTTTGAAGGGTAAGGGTGTTGGTGAAATTACAGGCACATGAGATTTGTCACGTCTCAGGGTGACGGGTGGCAGTGCCCCCCAAAAAATGTTTACGATTTAAAGTTCTGAGGGCCACCGCAAATGTCATGGACAGGTGTGTAGCTTACCATTTCGCGCATGACTTGTTCATCCCGTCACTTGATATTATAAAATAAAAGTAAGAACTCTATTAATTAAGACAAGTTTAGAAAACGAGAATTTGCCATATTTAATGGCAAGACACGCACGCGAAATACATTTTTAAATGCATGTGAATACATTCGGAATTTATTTGTATAGTTGCTTTCTACGTTACTCATGTTAATATGGGGCGGTTACAACCTTAAACGGGTACTACCAGTGGTTAAGAATAAATTTGAAAAAAAAAAAAGAAAGTTCTGGAAATTTCTGTTCCATCGAAATAAATGACAAAGTCAACTAAAACGAAACTTTGGTTTGTAGGAAAAACATAGTTTCATTTCCAATCTGTAAGAACTGTAGAACTCTCTCTCTAAGAACTCGAAGTCATCTAATTTATAAGGTATGAGTTTTATCCCACTTTGAATATAAGTCCTGGTGACCATACTAGCCGCCTCTTCAGGTCGGGTCGATGCGGAATGGGGAGGGGGCTCGCACCTTTTGTTTAGCTCCCACCCCCCCCGTTCATTTACTCGCTCACTCCCAATGTTGTTTACTAACGGTTTAGGTGCCTAAATGTAGATGGAAATGTCACGTTTTCACTTTTTCTGTTTACCTCCACCGACGATGAACAGAATTTTACGAATTTTAAAAGTATATTCACGTTTTGATACTTGATTTCGACATAAGTATTATTGGACAAAGGTGTTGTATGTAATTTTTATTTTTATAATAGCAAGGACGAGACAAACCAGTCCTACGCCTGGTGGTAAGCGACACGTCTGGCAATAGTAGTTGCAGTGCAACTCAGAGTTTTATGTCACAAAGAATTGAGGGGCACTGGCAGCGCCCGTCACCCTGAGACATGACTTGACAAGTCCCATGTGCCTGTAAATTCACCAATACCCTTACCCTTAATTTTCTGGACGAACTTTTACTACTAAATAAATAATAAAATAAAAGTGGGATTGTATTTCTTGATATCCAAATATTCCAACGCATTATATTCACAATTTTAAGTTCTTAGTTTTTGCGATTGTTACACATAGGAAATGAAAGTATTTTTTCGGATTTAAATAATAAATAAAAAAAATATACGCAATATTTGTTTTTTTTTCAAAGAACCCCAATGATTCATGGACTTTTTATAGTTTTCATGGTCAGGGCTGACTGAATATTATTATAATGAATTTACAGTTGTTCTGACGTTTTCGAATAATTTTGCGGTTTTTATGAAAAGTCAAAACTGACTTGTAATATCGATGGTTGGATGGTTAAACAGGCCAAATGACTGTGAGATTGAAAATGAATCCATGAGAAAGTGGCTGTTGTGAAAACGCCATGTCCTTCTTATATTGTTGATTAATTTTACTATCTAGGTGTAACTTATTTTCAATCAAGTGTCTATTACCCCTTTTTACGTTGCAATCGTCGATACGGGTTATTAAAAAAAACGGAAAAATAAATTTCATTATGATAATGTACGGCGAAATAGCTGTAAAACTTTATGGAACTTTTCGGATCTAAATTATATATATTCATTTTGTTCAAATATTTGTAAGGTAGTTAAATTAAAAAAAAATTATTGTCAAGTTGCTGACTTTACCATCTCAGTCAGCACCATGGTGCATGTAAAATAAAAGAAAGTTGGTATGTAGGAAATGAAACTATTTTTCCAGATTTAAATCGAGTATATTTGATTCTTCAAACAAACCGACGTTTCGGGCCCTTTACAGGTCCCATGGTCACGGTTGGCTGAGGGTTTAATTAATAACTATTGTAACTATAGTGAAAAAATAAGGTGGTTTGCATCAATATTAGACATAACTGGTTGAAGACTGTACCACCTCAATCAACCGTGACCATGAAACCTGTAAAGGGCCCGAAACGTCGGTTTGTTTGAAAAAACAAATATACGCCATTTAAATCCGGAAAAATAGTTTCATTTCCTATGTGTAACAATCGCGAAAACCTAAGAACTCGAAATGTTGGTATGCTTAAAAAAAAACAATTATACGCGATTATGATTATAAAAAATTATAAATATTATTTATAAAAAAATATTAAAAAAGAGTTTTGTGACTTATACATATAGTCACAAAACTCTTTTTTAATATTTTATGTTATATACATAATATAAATTTTTTTGGATCTACATCGCGTAATTTGCTTTTTTTTCAAACAAAAACAATGTTTCAGGTCCTTTACAAGTTCCATGGTCACGCCTTACTGAGGTGCTAAAGTGATCAACCAGTTTTGTCTAATATTAATGCAAACTACACTATTCTTCACTGTAATAACAAATGTTATTAATTTAAATGCCTTATTTTTAATTTCATGTAAAAGTCTCGACACGTCGGTTTGTTTGACGAAAAAATGCGATTTAGACCGCAAAAAATAGTCTTATTTCTGATTTTGCAAGTATAATTCAGAATAGGATGGTTTAAATTATGTAATACTATACCTATCACTTAGTTGTGATCATGGTACCTGTAAAGTGCCCGAAATTTTGGTTTGTTTGAAAATAAAAATGTATGAGATTGAGATCCAATAAAATAGTTTTTATACGTCGTCTGCTTAAAGGTAACACAATATACGCGACATTTTTCACATAAAGCTTCTAAATTACGCAGCTGCGGTTTTAAAAATCATGGTTGCAAGTAGAAGTCATCAATAAAAAAGGCTACAAACCACAGCTATATAATTTCGAGGCTTTGAAATGATGAGAGGATGTGAAAAATATCACTTATCGTCGTTTTAGAGTGAATACCTCGTACGTAATTTTTCAGGGCGAAGATAAAAATGTGGTGTAAAATGTGGTAACGCAATAATGTTTGTAGTTAGCATATTAATTAGTTAAATTATACCTCTTTCAGATACTATATTACTTTAATAATATATTTGAGCAAGAAGTTTATAAGTTTTTCTTCAACAACAATCAGTAAAAACGAACTATGAGAAAACGCGTATGCGAGGTTTTCATTCTAAGTGGACGTTATGTGGTTTTACTTTCAAGCAGACGATTTGGATAGGTTTTCGCTAGTTCGTTATTTCCTTCAGCATATTTATTTTCTGTTTTCATTCTGGCTTATTTGTACAAAGCGACAATTTTATGATCGAATGTTGTGTGGGGTGCAGGCCCCGCCTACAAGTGACACCCCAGGTGACTATTGGCCGTTGGTAAATCTGTCATTTTAACACACAAGCACATGCACAAGTTTATTCGAAGTACATAAATTGCAAGTGCGAAAGAGGCGATCAGATGACGGGTTAAGTGGAGCTGGTACCCATTTTAAATAATATGGTTATTGTAAATTAACCTGATATTTCTTAACACTGAATCATCTCTACGACTTATGGGGAAGTGCAAAAATTTTTCTCTATGCAGGTTGGTATTTGACGTTGAAACAATTTCGTCACGAGGCCATTTTTATCATTAAAAACAACTTCAATTTCTGAGAGTTGTTTTTAATACAATAAAAGTTATTTTTTAATAATAAAAGTTGATTTAAAAAAAATCAAAGTTGTTAATGATATAATAAATTTATTTTTAAAAGAAAAAAGTTGTTGTCGAAAGTATAACTTTATTTTTAAAAGAACAAAATTTCTTTTTAGGATTTACGAATCACTTAATAAAGTGGTTCCTAAAACAAACAAAGTAGTATTTTAAAACGAATGAAACAAAGTAGTATTTTAAAACGAATGAAAGTTTTTTATTGTAGAAATGCTAAAGGATGCTGAGCTGGGTTAATTACAAAAAAGGTTATAGTGCCAATATTACTCCCTATACACCACCTATATAGTGTAAAGAACAAAAGAATACACTACGTTGGTGTGGAAGAATAAAGGTCAAAGTAAAATTCTAGAGGCTTCTCAGTACAGCGTACTGAAAACAGAAAAAGGAACCAAATTTGACGTGTTAATTAATTTATAGCGTTTATTAAAAAGTTCCGACTACGACTCTTGATGGCCGTATGCACGTAAGGAAACATAGAAATACTCACGCCTTTAGACTTCCCGTGGGGCAGGCAGAGATTATCGACCGCCACATTACATGATTCTGGCAAACCTCTCTTGCTTCACTTACATTCGTCAGAAGCCCCCTATTCTTTTAATTGCGCACTCTAGCCTTAAGAACTTTATTATTATACATTATGATTACATCATCAGTGTTTTGAAGAAAGGTTGAAAGCGCCATTACGAAAAATTTTTCAAGGAATCATGTTTTAGGTTTTAAAATATTTACGTACTGTTTTAAAGTTCAACTTTGGTTTTAATTAAGTTTAAGTTTTAAAATTGAATTTAAAACAGGACGCAAATATTTTAAAACAGTTGTGAAAAACTGAAATTGCCCTTTCTACAAAACGCTGACGATATTCTCTCGAACTTTCTTAAGTATAAGAAACAATATTAGTAAAATAATAGTATTAATTCGAAGAAAAACATTTCGTACCATTGCGCCACAATTGTGTATACCCTATTTATATTATTTATGAGTTTTTATTACAGTCTGTATAAGTTGCAAGATTTTTTAACTTTCTGATAAATAGAGGAATTATTTTTATTCTACTTATGCATAAGATTTTTAGTTCCAATAAGTCGGTTTCAGTGCTATTCAATTATTAATGAGGTTGTTAGTAGCCGAGTGGTTCTATAGGTTCAAGCAGTCTAGAGGCCCCCAATCTTTTTTGTCTTGTAGTCCACGATAGTTTCTATTTATGTAGACCCCATCTTTTTAAAATTGAATTTTTACAAACTCATTAATTATAAATGTGTGTTGACAGCTGTTATTTATTCGTTTTTTAGCAGTAGACTTTTTTAGTAGCCGTAGAGCTCCTCGTGAAAGAGGTTTTGAAGGGTGCTGGTGCTGGTGAAATTACAGGCACGTAAGTCTTGTCAAATTATGATTCAGAGCTCTGAGTGGTACTGCAACTGCTATGAAGAGGTGTGGCGCGTACCACTAGGCGCACGATTTGTTCGTCCCGTCTGGTATCATAAAAAAAGACGGAAGAAAATTTTGGATCTTTTATCAGGCGCCATTTCATTTACTCTTTTTGTAAGGAAAGCAATTTAAGAAATACAGTGGTTTATAAACTCAAACATATTTAAGATTATTACGTCATGTAATTATTGCGTTTTGTTTACTCGTAGTATTCTATAAAGATTAAACGAAAATTTCTATTAATTTATTTCAGACTTGCCAAAGGGCAAAAACAAAGAAAAGAAATCTGCTTCTTTGTGGTTTCAAACATTAAACGGAAACTTTTTATAAAATAATAACATAATTATTATCGTGTCATTTGTAAATGGCATTTGTCTGTCAGGTTTTACTTTATTGAATCATATCTTCTTTACCTGCCCCTCAATTGACCAAGATCCTGAAATTGAACTGAACTCCTGGCAATCAGTGTCCCATTCCCGACCTCCATAACAAATTTATTGTATTCATCATGTAACAAAGATGTTTATAATGTACTGACCATATTTTTATAGAAAATAATAATATCAAGCTTTAATATGTATGTCGATATATACCTTCGTATGTATGGGTTGGGTAGGTGGGTAGATATATAGCTATATAGGTACACCTAGCCAACCCATCATGTCATTTTCATTCAAATTCCGTATCTCTTCCATAATCTGTAATTCTGTTTTCCGAACCGTTTCATCGGCTAAATGCGAAGGCAAAGTCATTAATGTAAAAAAAAATAATTATGATCTGAAGAAAAACATTTACAGTCACCTCTTCTTTGTTTACAACTTTTTAATCCTAAAAAAATATTTATATATAGGAGTGACGGTAGTGAGAAACTTAAAAATAGAGGTGGATTATTCCATTTATATAAAAAGTCAACATTTTTAGTCATGACCTGCTTAGATGGGATCCATTTTCAGTGACCCCTATTTACATCAAGGCGTCCACAATTTTTTTGCGCTACCATGGACTCTTTTCAGGTTGTAGGGTCGATACAGATATCCACTTTGGGAATCATTGATGTAATCAATAACGTTGGATAAAACTAGTATGACCAGCAAAAAATATCTCGCCCCAAATGAAATATTCAATAACCGACAAAATCTGCGCGCACGCAGCCCCGGAATACGCTTGGATGCCTTTCCATATTCAAATTATCAGATCTGTCGATCAGGGCGCGAAGAGCTGTATCCCTAGCAACAAAGGAAGTACTTCATCTATCTGTAATCCACTATGAATTACAACCAGTTTTTATTTACTTGAATAGTTGAAACTCGTTGGTGTTGGTATACAGCTTCATCCCTTGCTTTTTGCCGCCGTGTAAAATTAGATGTATTATGATTGCGTATTACAGATGTAAGCTTTTGTTTGCCCTTGCGCATCTGCTACCTCTTGTGCTCGATTGTATGGAAGCGGAATTAGATTTCATCACTTTTTGTTAGTAGTGTTAACGGTATTGATCTGTTTCACTGTACCGTTTGCTGAGTATTGTTTAATTCGAAGACCACAGCGTGTGAACAATGATAGTCGACTAATATCCTATTTCATGATTGCGTTAGCAATAAACGTGGGTTAGTATTTCTCGTTTTTCCAAGTCTGTCTTTGTTTGAAAAGCTCGAACTCGAACGGTTTATTAAGTCTATATGGATGTCTGATGTTAAGCAACAAATTGATACCATAAGAAACGCTAATTTTTTTATAAATGCTGCATGCAATGCTGTGAAACCATATATTTTAATAGTGAGATGAAGACCAATTGATCGACCTAGGTAACGCTGAAGCGACGCCTTGGAAGTGATCCTGCGCGAACTTCAAGTCAATGTTGGCGATTAACGATACTTACAGAACCGGAGACAGTGGCGTAACCTTGTTTCGGAGGTCAAGAGACATTTGGTGTAGTAAAAGCCCTCGGAGTTAGTAATGGCGGCATTAAATTAATAGTAAGTCTATATATAGTCCCACTGCCTCCTCTAACAATGGCCTCTCCCATTGCCTCCAGTGGATTGTAGCAATATGGATTGGGAAACTTCACATAGGTACATCAGTAAATTACTTTGCACATGTGTGCAGGTTTCCTCACTTTTTCACGTTTTTCTTCAAATTTCAAATTAAATTTCGCACATACATTCCGAAAAACTCACGAGGTGTAAGCCCGGATTCGAACATACACCTTCCGCTTGAGAGGCGGTAGGAATAGGTCTGGCCAATATTCTTTTTTTTTATCAGAATGAAGTCAAATTCGGTTCGAGTACTTACCAAAAACAGGTTTTTCAAAGAGTTTGACAGGAGTGGTATTCTTTTGTGGACTGGCGATGTAGTCCGCGGCCCCGTTAACGCTGTTCAGTTCTGGATGTTGTGATAAGACGTCTTGTGTATGGGATTGCGCTATACGGTCTGTAACAAAAATGCAAAAACTTGTGGAATTGTGTCAGATAATCATACCAATTACCTGGTCTCAAACTAGAGAATTCCGTGTATAATGTTACCAAAACAACAAAATTCACTCCGGGGCCACTATGCGCAACACCCAGACTAAAAGCAAATCGAAAGGTTTTTTTTATGATACTAAGAGACGGGACGAATAAGTCGTGAGCCTGTTAGAAAGCGTCACGTCTAACCATAACAGTTGCAGTGCCACTGAGAGCATTAAACCGCAAAGATCTGAGGGCAACCGCCACTGCGCTCGTCATCCTGAGACAATATTATTTATACTATACATTATATATAAATATAATATAATTAATAATATGTAATATATAATTTATTAATATAATAATTTGCCGCGTTGGTGAATTTAGTTTTTCGTAAAAGTTGACCGGTACAGAATGCTTTTAGCATTAAGTGCGCCTTTTGTACAGTTATGTCTTGTGGTCATTATAGTTTATTAAATTAAATAATTAAAATAAGTTGATAAGTCTCACCAGCACCCTTATCTGTCAAAACCGGAACGCAGTGATGCTCACATTACTGCTTGGCGGCAGAAATAGGCAAGCACCTTACCTATTTCTGCTGCGAAGCTACTTCTCTGGACGAACTCTTTCACAAGGGGCTCTACTGTTAAATGATGAAAGGTCGATTTCCTAAACCCGAGAACGGGTCCTCATCCAAAACCCAAAGTATTTACTGGTACCTACAACAAGTGTCTGTATACACGTTTAGATTTGCTTCTGCTTCCGGAACGTCTTCATGTTTACTTTCTGGAAAGATGGTAAATGTTTATTCCAAATAAATTAAATATGTATAAATAACTATATCGAGAGGGTCCAATTTTAACACAAAGTCTGCCGAAGGCTGTATTGCTATAAAAGAGACGGAAATGAGTTGTAAAATGAATGTGTGTGCCTACTTATAAAACATTAAAGTGGTTATTGAAATGTAAGTGCTGTAGATACCTAATAAACCTTTGTTGCAAATGCGTGAAGTGTACAGATAATTATGTAAATCAGAGCATGGAGTTCTGTCTTTTTAGTCTGGTTCGTCGATTTCGCTACCTTTATTCAGAATCTTAGAAATTCGTACTCTCGGAATAAGTATTACAATGCGTCTCAAGTTCTCCGAAAGCAGAAATCCATAGCAAAATCGTGTTCAAACATAATGGCGCCAAGTAACATTTTGCTCATCTATCGTGGAATTGTAAACAAAAACTCGCAGAATCCCGTTGAGTGCCTTTTACCCGTTGCCTAATTGCCATCGGAGGCGAAGCAGCGTCGAATCAAGAACCAAAATTTAATATTTCCTAAAACAGTCCACGGAAACCGCTAACGCCCCTCCCCTCGGGTTGTCAGCACAAACAACTGTAAAATCCCTGCAATTTGTACCCTCGGCTCTTAGTAAGTACGTATATACTTATCGATTTATTGCAAACACAAGTTTGTGTTTTAAAAAGTCAAGTTTCAGAGCAACGCACCGTTGTCGCTCTTCACGCGTTGTGCGACGGTCCAATTTGTGTTGATTTAAAATTGGTGGATAGGATTTGTCGGTTCGGTCGTAGCTTGTAAAAATGCCGTCTTGTTGTAGGCAAGTCGCCCCTCCCCCGGTGACATTTTTACAAGAGGGGGGCGAGGGAGGCCACCCGCGGACGCTCCCGTCATTTCGTTGTCATCCAGGGGCTCCTTTTTGCGCGATCACGGCGCGAGTGTCGGCGTCGACAATACTGTATTTTTATTCTTTTCTAGAAAAGAAAATACGAAAAAAAAGCGGTAGAGAAAATGACGAACAATGCCGCCCTTCGGCGAGATTACCGCCATCAGAAAATGAATGCTTTGTTAGGCCGACGGAATGTTTCAGTTGTTACATTAGGCTTGTCATTTCCATTTAGAGGTTGCCCGGGCGGGCTTGAAAACTTGTCAATGTCTGTGCGTTTCAATTTACAAAGTACCTCTTGGGACGCTGCCACGTAGAACGAATAATGCTTCAATACATTTCAAAAGTCGAATAGCAAAGAATCATTCCGTGAATTTCGATATTAACAACGCCAAGACTGACTTTTGTTACGACTTTCCTAATGATAGTATATAAAACCAACGTATACAACACAATGCGTATAGAAGCCAATTATATATTTCAAATAAAATGAGAACATGATATTTTTTTTTATGAAACCCAGTGACAGGACGAAAAAGTCGTGCGCCTGGTGGTAAGCGACACACTTGTCCATTACAGTTGCAATAGTCCCATAAATATAATATACCTAATGGGAATATAAGTACAGTTACTTGTTACTCCTTTGTACATTTTGTATTTTCTCTTCTGGTTGTTTATGATTACGGTGATTTGTTGATCAAATGTATTGTGTCAAGCAAAAAGGCGACTTTTATTTGCGGAAAATAATTAGTAATTTGTGATAGCCGAAACAAACCCGGAAAAGCATCAGGGACCACCTCGAGAGTATACCCTGTCAAACAAAAAATAATTTTTAAAGTCGGTGCACAATTGATGGAGATTTCTCCATGGTGAATACACGGACATATCTATAAAATTTGAGGATTTCCTTCGATTTTCATGGGATCCCCTCACCAGGTTCTGACTTGGTGACAATGGGACCACCACGAGGTTGTACCCTTTGAAACAAAAAAGAATTCTCAAAATCGGTCCATAATTGACGGAGATATCTGAAGACATACATACAGCCGAACGTATAACCTCCTCCTTTTTTTTAGTCGGGAAGAAACTGGAATACAGTAACGCAGAAATAAGTAAGATAGCAGTACTTCCCTGGACAAACTCTCACCAGGAGCTCTACTGCCTTCTACTCATTTCAAAACTACCTCCGTCGCCGATCGGTTACCACCCTGGACTGACTGGGCTTCGATTCCCGGGCCGAGAGAATGTCCATGGCACCCGCGATACAGGGTTTCCCTAGTGCGGAACTATGAGTAAAAAATTGATGCGACGATCAAGAAGCAAGATTCACGTCACGTATTCAATTTAATTTTTGGCTAAAATACCTGTCGACAAATATTGGAGCAAATTTAAATAAAATAAAAAGGAGGTCAGCAAAAAGTTCTCATGTGGCGGTAGGTTGAAAGGCGGTCCCAATCAGTTTTCTCAAGTCTTGAAAGAAGTGCGAATCAAAGCGCGGTGTAACGCGATGCCCTTAGAAAGCGGTACGCCTAAAGCTTTGCATTCACGCCGCCGTCACTGCGCATCGCCGCCAATCATATCAGATGAGGAAGTAATAAAACCCTGCCGCATTAGCCTCAGGTTTTTACGAAAGGAGACAAAAATAATGAATGTGGTTAGAAAAACATTAGGACAGTCTTGTTTGTTGAAATTGCGAATGTACATTTGGATATTGATTTCAAGGGGTAAACAATAGTTTTGTTGTAATACGAGTGTGAGATATATTGTGCCTAAAACCTGTTATGTTAATAACATATTCCAACAGAGGTGGGAAATAGCCTATATAAACCGAAATGTTAGTATTGTATTAATAGATGCTGTAGCCAGTTTTCAATGAAGGCCCTAGAAACCCATCAACTATGAACAATTATATTATTTGGCGTGCTTAGATCACATTTTGTTGTTTGCTTTATTCAATGTAAACAGCGCATAGTGTTGTATAAAGCCAAATTTTGTGACATGTCTATGTCGTTGTGTGTATGGATGTATGAATCCATAAATGACACACATTGCAACGACATGAATTCATTCGTTACGTGATCTTTTTTTTTTTGTTTCCGTTTTTATTTTTTTACTTCATATAACCGCCGCATAAGTTTGTGATTTTTACACCAGTACGGCTGTTTTAGGTGTTTTCTATCTTCCCTAAAATTATCACAAGTTAATTCCGTGGATTATTGTAATTATCAGCCAAAATATGCATTTGCGGATGATTACTGGTCTCGATGTAGTTGGTTTTTTAAAGTAAAAACAAATAAAAAAGAAAATCTCGGGTTTACGTGATCGGCGGGCGTTATCGGAAAGCGATCGTTCGCTGTCGTGTCGAATGCGATACGAACAACCCTTTATCAGATCGGGGTAGTGGGTGACGTCGCCAGTACCAGCGCGCTTTTATTTACAAGCTCCATGATTTTGTGATAGAATTTTTATTTTTCAGATTTCTTCCTGACTTTGCTTTTACAATATTTAAAGGTGTTCTTAAAATTTGCAGCAACTAGGTACGAGTACCTATACTGCGGAAATGTAACGATGTCTTGGGAAAATTGAAAATTATGTAGTTTTTCGGGAATTCACAAAGAAATTTACGTTCACCAATAACAAATCCAGAATGGTAGATGCAAAATTCTAGAAATGTCTGGAAGTGAGTTATAAAAAAAGTTTAGTCATTCCGTGTCGGCGTTGTTCCGTAACGAATTGGGAGTTATCCTAATTTTTCGTACAGTGTGGTAACCCCAAGATTTTATTACCATAAAAATTATTCAATTATTCATCGCGGTGCCTCAACCTCTGTATCGTCTATCAGATCCAAATCTGATTAAAAACTCTCATGTCCCAAAATCGAACCTGATAAATCTTTTTTACCTTCTGTCACATTGAACGAACGATACTCTTATGTATTATAGATTTAAACAATATCTGACGTCGTGATGCAGTCAGAAGTTATTGAAGATATTCTTTGATCAACACCAATAACAATGTCAGTGTAAGCTTATGGCATAAATGTTTTAAAACCAGTTTATTAGACATAACCAATCTTATATAAAATATAATTGACCTTTATGCTCTTTGTTCATTTGAGTTTGTTTGGCCAACAACAACTTTCCAACTTCTATACGAACAGCCAATCTAATTTCATGTGTAGATTGGAGTTTGGTATAAGTAAAATAGGTCTGTGAAGTTTAATTATAGGTACATACAGTACATTAGTATTTGCTTGTTTTAGTTTATGCCTAACAATAAGTTAGTACTTAATTAAAGAAATAAAGGAAGCATTGAAATTAATAACATTGACGTAAGTGATGCGCGAAACGCAGATATGATTTAAAAGTTAGAAAGAACGACAAAATATAAAACAAAAAAGGCTACGGACCTGTAGCATATGGACTAATGCGAAAAAAATTAGAAGGCAACATTATTACATAATCTTACGGCAGTGGAATAAAAAGAGATATCTACAAAAACATAATTCTGTAGTACAGAATTATTTCAGCTCATTAAAAATGTGCCGGTATAGTGGCAAATGCGTGAAGCGCACTATAAGTTTCCGGAATGAATAAAAAAAAATACTATAAATGGTCAGAATGAATTTATTGTTTCGTTAGCGTTAATGCACTTTTTCATGCGTATTAACCAATTTTGAAAACATTTATGCCACTCCCCGTGACAATCTCTGAAACATATTTTTCATACTTTTCGACAGGTGATGAAAATCGTTGACCGCGTAACTGGTTCTTAATTTCTGGAAATAAATAAAAATTATAAGGTCGGAATGAACGCGGGATGGCTCATAAGATCAACGTTGTTCACCTTCAAAATTTTTTTTGTCTGACTGGCCGTGTGAGAACCGGCATTATCGTGATGCAAGATGATGCGGTGCTTACGGTTATTTTCACGGAGTTTGTCAATAACTTCCGGTAAACAAATAGTCGTGTACCAATCACTATTCACGGTACAACGATTCTCCAAAGCAACAGTAGCCACGTGTCCAGTTTTATTAAAAAAAGAAGCAATCATCCGCTTAGAGGCACTTTGCACGCGCGCTACTTTGGTTGGTTTCGGCTCATCTCAAAAGACTCATTCGCTCGATTGCTGCTTTGTTTTGAGATCGTAACTATAAATCCATCCAAAAAAAAATGTCCAAACAAACTGTATTCTACAGCCAAAGAGTTCTATTTTCAAATGTTCTAATTACTTTTTAAATATTGTTTATGTAAGTAGCCAGTTCGGGAAACTTATAGCGCGCCCTATGTACATGGTATATGTATATATATTTTGTTAAATGTTCTAAATGAGATTATTAAATCTACAATATAATTTATCGAGTTCTCAGTTCATATCATCTCAGTTTCGCGATTGATATATATAGAAAAATTTGATTGATATACATTAAACAAAAAAAACCGACGTTTCGCGCCCCTTACAGGTCCCAAAAAACGTATGTACGCCATTTAGATCCGAAAAATAGTTTCTTATTTTTTACATTTACTTTTTTGTACATTATATATTTGCAATTCTATACTTTGTTTCCTGCATAGTTTCTACACCAATAAAATTTCTAGCCTGTAATAATAATAAATAAATAATCTTTATATCAAAGATAACAAAATTACACTTCGTCATATTCATTAAACTCTATTTACTACTCATTCAAGGCAGTTTCTTCTGAGAGGTTACAATAAATTCTAAGGGAAGATATTGTTAAATAACCATTTGTATACATTTGCCATTTACAACATTTATTGTAATTTATTTAAGTTTAGTTTACATTTAACATTTACAACATTTTTTGAAGATTAGTCAAGATTAGTATATTGCATCAGTTTGTTTCATACAATTAAAAGGTAACGAAAGTGCGGGACTTCTTCTCACAGGTGGACGACAGCTACTAGGAAGTCCCAACCTTGTGTAAAAACAAGTCAAAAAACAGATATAAACTTTGTCATTTTCATTTTCAAAATAGTTTCTTTGCACAATATAATTCCTGTACATGCAGAGATCGATTATGGTATAAAGACTTCTTCTTGTCTTTGTGATTACTAGCTGCGTACAAAATGTTTATTTTGAAGTATTTTTTAACATTTATCCGAGGTGTACACAAATGTAATAGGGTACAATAAACAGCTAGATAACTATACTTTACAATGCTAGGGGTCGCATACTTGGAGGGATTAGGAAACACAAAAAATAAGCATACCTATTAAGTCATCTGTTTATTATACCATATTTATATAAAAATAAGTTATACTGAAACTAAAAACTATGTTACAATTGTAACATAGCCATTTTCTATCGTTTTTTAGCAATAAAAAGTAGCGGAGTTAGATTTTACGGACACAATTATTTAGCATAGCCATGCCAAAATGACCAAGAAGGAATATGATTTTTATATACAAAAAATAAAGAAAAATCTCACTTTTTAGGTTTAGGCTTTTTCTTTTTACTCCCATCGAAATAAAAAATATGTAGGTATATATGGAATTAATAGCGGCCTATAACTGTGCAATAAACAAGGTATTTCGTTTGTGTACATAAAATTTTACAAAGCGGGTAAATTTTGACCAATGGTTTTTGCCTGATGGAATATGAATTGAAACAAACTTATTATTCATAGAGATGCCATAGACATTTTTAAAACAATTTATGCAATTCGTACATAAATAAAATAACTAAGTTACAGTAAACAAGGTTCACGTTAGTATAACAAGTATTTATCAGGCATGCCCTTTGCGTACTAGACTCAAGGGGAATGGAGAATTAGAGTAACATAATATAGAGTGCAATTTTTGGTGTCCGTGGCCGAACGGTTACCAATCCGGACAGCCACCCAGAGGTCCCAAGTTCGATTCCCGGGCTGGGAGAAATATTTGTATGGCCTACATTTATATCTCTCGTGAGTTTGGGTGGAATTTGTGGTTGTCTGTGTCTGTCCATGGCGTCCGCGACACAGGGTTGCCGTAGTGCGGGGCTATGTTGAGTTTGTATATTTGTAATACTAATCCTATTTTTTAAGTGTAGTGTTACTAATCCTTATGGACGAATGTCTGAAATAAAAGCTTTAAATTTGAAAAACGAAAATATCGAAACTATTTTTTTATCCTCAATTCCAAAATTTGGAATCCAATTCATATTTAATATAAATTGGAATTGAGCGTGTTGAATATGCACAAAATGGAATATAAAACGTAAAGATGACGTACAATATGCGTGTATGTTAACCCTGTTTCTAAATGTAAATGACGTTCTAAAAGTTAATTGTCGGAAGCTTTTGCGTATGGCATATTAAAGATTGTTTATACACTGTCTCCAAAATACGCTCATAACCATTTCATGACAAATCAGGTTTAGGGATGTTCAGTATAAACACAAATTAATGTTTTTTCCGCGATATACAACTGCTGGTTGTAGGGAATCACCACACTTATCGACACGGAATTACATTAAGTCGGTTAGAAAAATCTTTACGTCCATGTAATAAGAGCGAAAATGACAGATGAACTTTCGCGTCGGCGATCCAAACAGAAGCGAAACGCGCGTCGTCATTATCGCTCTTATTGCATACTAAAGTTTTTCTGGCCGGCTCAATCCGATACAATGTGATGAGTCCCTTAGACAGGGTATTAAGCATGCAGCTGTCAAGACCAGGCATGATTTACCATTACCTTTAAATTAAAACATATACTTAGTTACAAAATTTTATGTCGAAATAGAAAATATTTGTAACCGACTTCAAAAAAAGAGGAGGTTCTCAACTCGACTGTATGTTTTTTTTGTATGTATGTTACGCGATAACTCCGGTATTTGTGACGCGATAACACCGATTTTCATGATTCTTTTTTGTTGGAAAGAGGGTACCTCCATAGTGGTCCCATTTAATTGTGAAGAAAATCATCCACCTCTAAGAGTGGCTGTTCACGCATGAAGATTCATTTTTATAAATAGCGCCTTGGTTGATTTTGCTGTTCTCTAATGATGTTTTGTCATCTCAGAGCCACACGTTTTACGTATAATATAATCTCAGTACCAGAGTACTAAAACAACCGACCTCAAAAGTTCGTTGAATACATCTATTTGCTAAGTTTTATTGGAATCAGTTACCGGAAAGGGTGCGAAACCGGATTTGTCCTCTAGTTTGCCAACCTTAGAGGTGGAATATTTTCTTCAAAATTAAATGGGACCTACCGAGGTACCCTTTTTCCAAGAAAAAAGAAACATCAAACTCAGTTCACAAATTTAGCCGGAGTTATCGCGTAACATAAATCCAAAAAAGAAACTTATTTTTGTGTTTAGGTATTTAGTATATGTAGGTACATTTTTTTTATATAATATCATGTGACAGGACGGACAAGTCGTACGCCTGATGGTAAGCTATACCACTCAGAGCTTTAAATCGCAAAGATCTGAGGGGCACTGCCACTGCACCCGTCACATAAGTTGACAAGTCCCATGTGCCTGTAATTACACCATAATATAATATGTGTTTATGATGCTACTCATGTACTTTTGAAAGTATTTTGTATATGATTTTTGTCTAAAAACAAAGAACGTGTCGCTTTTAGTATTATCTACAATTAACAATCTATAATGTTACGCAAATCCGGTACTCCCGGACACATAATTCGAGCCACCTTGCATTTTCAACATTAAATGCTTAGCTTAAACAATGCTTGATTGATCTAAAACTATTACGCTACTTTGAAACTGGTATACTAAACGTCATTCCCTTAAGTCTTTATTGAAAATTTTAATTTAAAAACCGGAGAAAACTTTTTCTTCGATGATAACTATATTCTTATGTTCTAGCCCTTTAAGGATAAAAATGCAAGGTGGCAATTGTGTGTCCGGGAGTGTATAATAGTTTTATTGTGTCTTTTGCGCTCCATATAGATAGATACCTTAGTGATCTGTGCTAACTTGTTTATGTTTATGGCGCATCGCCGAGAGGTTAGTTAGTAGTAGGGTAGAGATAGTTCTTGCCAATAGAGTTTTGGCTGAAAATCGGTGCTGTGGAAACCAAGTCTGCTCAGTGCATGGACAGGCGTGTCGTTTACTATCAGGCGCACGACTTGTTCGTCCCATTACTCAGTATCATAAAATATAAAAAAACCAAGTCAGAATCTTCGTCACACAGTTGCGCATTGAGTATAAGTAGTTCGATTAGTATAACATGTTTTTGTAATTTATTTTTATGTTTTACCTTTTTGTAAATGTATTGTTTTTGTGTGGCAAATAATGTGTCATGAGTAAGGCAACCATACTAATTACCTCAAACTAGGGCATTTCTTGTACTACAATTACCAGAGTATACCCAGAACAACCTCGGATCCAAAACCCGGACTTCCTCACCTAGCACCCACAATGCAAACCGTTGGGTAAAGTCGTCATATTATTATTAAATAACTGCTTTATATGGTAAATTTGTATAAAGAAATATTTTGTTTTCCAGCACTAGCACGACCCGAAATGTGGTCAGCCTGTACCCTAACCTTATATAGCGAATGTGGTGGGATGACGATGAACGAGGTTAGTATCGTCACAAGCCTTTACGCAATACTGAAGTTTGCTGACATCACTTCCCTTATTTACTAAATTCAAAATCCCGACGTCGACATGCATAATAGATGCGACAACTACCCCCTATTTGCTCGGATATCATCGCCCGTAATTAATCGAGGTCCATACGCCGACTTTATTAAATTTTAGCGCGTCTTCCCCCTACATCCCGATCGCCTCCACAGAGGGGAGCTATGGGAGGTACGGATAGTGTGAATATGATTTTTTCTTCATAATGGAATATTTATTTCTTAATCTGGTAAAAAGTTGCAAACGTAATAAATTTTACCAACGATATATATACATGTGCACGAAAAGTCCCGCACGACGTCTAGCACAGCCTGCGCAACAATCGGAGAGTAAGTAGGTCCCGCTACTAATTTTGATTTGTTCTGTATGTTTTGATGGATTACATATTGTTTGGTTTTTAGTTCGGGAATTAAGTCCCATGACCTATTGGCCTGAGTAATTTGAGACAAAGTTGTATGTACGTTGCCTGTTGTTATTCCTTAATAAAAAATAAATAAAATAATATCTATATACCTGAGTCTATGTTTTACCATATTTCTTTCTAACCATTTAAATAAATAAATAAAATATAAGCTTTATTTGATACACAAAACAACAAACATTTTTCGAATTTAAATCGCTATTATATAAAAAAAAAATTTTTAACGAACCAACTTTTTGAGCCCTTTTCACACGATAGAAAAGCTTTGCCTTTGTTATTTTCTTTTATAATGTACTTTTATAGTGACGGGATGAACAAGTCGTGCGCGGTGGTAGGCAACACGCTGCGCCGATTGACTACCAATTTGACTACCCCGCCTGGCATTTTAGGTGTTATATTGGTCCTGGGTTCAATTTGTGGACCAATTTCGTAAACGTAGTTTTCTATATTGTTTTTGTTCTGGGCGTATCCTGCTTCGGTTAGCACACAGAGATATTTTGTACTCATAGTGCCCAATATTAATATATATCAATACCCAAATTTAACCCGTCACGTGTCTCTAGACACACGGTATCCCTATTGATTTTGGTGCTGTAGTATTCTAGAGCCACATGGTAGACACATGCCACTAACGGGCAGCATGTTTTTATCTATCATTTTTTTATTTATTTATAAAAACTTATTAAAATTTATGAAAAATCAAATTGTTAGGCGTGTAGGTAGACACCGTGTGACTCAAGAATGCGTAACGAGCTAAAACCGGGCGATAGGTACGATCATTCTGATCTGTCAGTCTAGCTCATTACTCTGCCGTCAACTAAAACGATAGAGCTCAAAATTCTTTATTTAAAAACAGTTAAAGTTAGTTAACGTGTCCGATACAGTACAATTTCAAAAGACCACAATTTCAATATTTTGATACCGGGTGTGTGTATGGTGTTTTCATGATAATCTCAAAAAAATAATTTTGTCACATAATCGGGTTTTACTTAGCGGACTCAGAACAGTCTTCTTAAACCATAATTTATGGCCACGCCAAATATAGTGAACAGCAGCCCATCACTTTTACTATTCACAGCGGTACGGATTAGTGAGATGAATTTCCTGAGCCTCCAGGGGGCAAGGGAGCCATTGATGCGGATTTGTTGTTATTGCCTCGCAATTGTGCACCCTTGTTGAAATTCTCTCTACGAGTATGTGCGCTAATTAGTAGTACCTACTAGAGTATGTACTGTGACATTGTTCAGTTGAAAAAAAAAAAATGTTTTGTGTATTTGCAATAGAGTCTGTTTAGGGTTGGTTGAATACAGGATTTATACTATTATGAGGAAAATTGTGTCCAGCTAGATTGAAATAAGAAGTTCGGCACATTTGTTCTTGTTGTAACAGTATTTACATTATCTTGGCATTGAAAATCTGTTAATGTAAAGAAAACCACATCATTGACAGAGACACTCACACCCACACACAACACAGACACGCACG
>NW_020653575.1:674364-690238 GCF_003589595.1 Hyposmocoma kahamanoa | reverse complement strand
TAATATTAGCAATACGAATTTAAACACACGTGTCCGGGATTGGTCGTTCCTTATGGTAAACGTCATAGTGTCTTACATTTATATTTTTATAATTGTTGTTCCGTTTTATTACGTATGCAGTACAATATTTACTCGGTGATATGGCAGTTTGTGTTCTATAAGTGAGGAAATTTGTTTTGAAATTCTAAGGCTAATTTTTTATAAAAAAATAAGTGCGCATTTGACCTGACGTGTGGCCGACATATTGCACTGATGTGCTTAATTAACTTAAAAATGATGTGCGTGAAATTGACATTTGTTGTAGCATTCATTATAATCTTTTTTTTTTTTTTTTTTTTTTTTGCATAACTCGATGATTTTTTCCGCCATTTTCTCTACTTTTTAAATGTTTCCTGTTCATCCATGGAATTAAAATAAACAGTTTGTGTAAAATAAGGCGATTATCAAATACGTGATTTTTAAAAATGTTACAAAATATGTGAAATTTTTATATACCAAAAATTAATTACATCCGTTTAGCGTCATATCGACCAAAAATATGTTATTGTTATATCTTACGAACCGCACCTTCGGATACGGCTTACACCTCAAAATAATACGAAAACTATGTTTATCGGTCTGTGTTACGGTAAACATAACACAAATCTCGAATGTACACGTAATGCCGACGGTGGTGAGCTGTACATGGGAACTGTACATTTCATAATGCAATGCAATAATGCTAACATAGGGAATGTTATGACTGAAAGCAATTTAGTATGGAAATCCAAAGCCAATGGGCAATTTAAATTAGTTGTGTATGTGAGCTAAAGCCTGCCACGCCCGAGGGTGTTATATTTTTCACCCCACCACAGACAACAAAAACACGAGAAAGGGAGCGAAAATGTGCCCCCTTTGTCCAAGTACAAAGCATGTTCGTTATTATTTTAATAAACCGGCTGCCATAAAGAATCGATGGCCGCCGGCGACGACGCACTGAATCACACAGTTAATTATTGACACATCCGTTTTTTGCGAGCCACATTTCAAAGCGCCATTGTAGATTTCCTTTTGTGTGAAACTGGCTATTTCCTTACCTTTATACTGGTTTGGGAGAGGCCTTTGTTCGCGCTAAATACGATTGTTCTAATTATTGGTTATCAATTTTCTTGGTGCAGGGCACGGGGAAGGAAATTCTGTTGAGGCACTGTGGGATATGAGTTGTTTAAGGGGAGGTCCTTAAGCAATCTTTTGAACTGATTGTTTAAGCACTCATATATGAAATTCTTATAAACAGCCATTTCCAATGTGTTTGATTTAAAAAATCTTTGGGGATTATTTATATTTCACGACTTGGTTTTATAAAAATCGTCAACCCATAGCATTCACTCGTTGCGGCACTTTATTCTGACATATGAAATGAAAAACATCCAAACAAAATCGAAAACGTTCCCGTTTTCGCAAACTTTATACTCCCCGAAAACTGCATATAAACGAAGTTTGTTACACCAATCTTCAAGTACCAGATCTACATAGCTCCCCTTGCAACTTGTTTACAAGCTTTTATACACGTATGTGTTTATAGGTATATAAGGACATCTTTTGTTGGCCTCGTACGGTGGAAAGTGCTCGCCGCGCGATTCGTAATCCTCGCTTCGCTCAAGTGTTTTGCACATCGCTGTTGGAAAAATGGATCTGATTTTTTGGGGTTTAGGTGTTTTCGTGAATTGAAATCAAAACTGGTTTTGTCAAACCGACTTCTGAATCACTTTTTCCCGAATCATAATTGTCACAAGTGCTTCGATTGTTACGATGATAATGTGTTTGATTTTGAGACTATTTTAAATTTGTTATTCAAAAACTATTTTGGATTTGCTATTGTAATAGATTTAGACAAGGAGGGTAGTATGGCTGGCTTGCTTTCGGTTGCAGCAAATAACAAAACATAGCCTTTCTATCCAGGCTACATGGTCTTAAAATAACAAAGAAAATAAAATAAGTTCCGCTTCAATGTTTTATATTCATTGATCAAGTAAATTGAGTTTGAGGTCAAAACTTGAGAGATTCAGAACTTCTATAAAGTCGTTGGAGCGGAAAATATCTGACAAAGAGACGCTGAAAAGTCTCTTAATAGAAATATGAACTCAAGGACTGAAAAAAGCAACACCGCGCTGGGTTTAATATCAGAACACATACCCACCTTTTTCAGATTAGATTGTACCGAGTGTGTGCTGGTGATTACCGGAATGGAACGACTAAATAATGTGGCCAAATATAAATCGATAAGACGGTCAGCAGCATCTGAGCTTTTGCCTGCTTGATGTACCTCAGTACAGAAATCCTAATAGCTTTTATTCCTGTTTTTATCAAGCGTTTACAAGCTGTTGATTTTCTGCGAATAAATAAGTCAAACATTTTTTTTATTTCACAAATCTTAGTCATCACATTTGCCAGCTCTTCATCCGTCGCTAGCTAGGGACTACGTCATACTTCAAACATGGGCCTATGTTTCATTGTTAGCTCGAAGCGGTTCGCTTACGCTTCTGAAATTATCGATACAGTGTGATAGTGTAAAGGTAGTATAAATGGGTATGAAATATTTTTAGGCTCGTGATAGAGATTCAAAACTTATGTTATTGTTTCGATGATTCTTGTTTGTTGTGATTGGAGTCCAACAGCACTGTGGATAGAGTCTCACTGTCGTTATTTTACTTCTGGTAAAAAAAATATTTTAAAGAATCAGCATAGATAGTTACGTATCTCTATTGTAAAGTCGCACTGATGTGTTTTGAATGAGGAAGGAAAGATAGTACATCATAAGCACAGAAGACCCATGTGTGTTCCAATGCCGGCAATGCGTATGCGATATTAAGGATAATTAATTAATAAGGATAATCTTAGCGTCGTAAATTCCCATAAGGCGAGTGTTACCACCTGTCGAATGGACGTCCCGCTGTTTGCCAGTTTGAATACGATACGATATATATTTTATTGACCTGGCTACATCATCCTTTTCATTACTCTTCATATGGTGTACTTTATTTCATTCTCCGCTATGAGAACACTTTGCTATGTATCTAGCAAAGTGATCCCAGTTTGGTTCGTTGTCGTCACAAATGGCGCTGAACATCTAAAAGAGACCGGTATTGTTACGGCAGCATCATCAAAAATTTGAGTATGGTCAACATGGTTGATATATTCAATATTACAGTCCCCGCTACATCTTGCTCTGTAATCCGGCTGAGTTCGTTGTCGTCACAATTGGCACTGGAGTGGCAATTAGCGGGCTCTCGGTTCCATTGCCGCTGTGCGGTGTGCAGGAGCCTTTCCTCTCTTGTTACGACTTATGGCTCTTAACTTTTTGATAAAGGTATATCCACTTTTCCACATTTTGATGCATATTTACTTCCATCTCTTGAGGTACGCACTTCATTAAAGTTACCAGTATTACAATAACGCTTTTGTTATGATGGTCTACGATAATCTTGCTAGAAGATAAAATATACCGCAGATTTTATTACATTCCTGTACCTATTAGTTTTCTTCGATAATTACGGGGAGATATAGCGATCCCAAACAGACTAATTATTCTTAAGGGTTATTTTTAGGTATCTTCTATATAGTGGTAAGTAAGTACATAAACTTTAACTTAACACTGAGCTCCGCGAAGAGCACTGAGCGGCGTTCTACCATATCTACGAAAATATCTCATATGCGTGAACGCACCTGACGGTGACGTATATAGATAGGTACAGTACACGAGGCTAAATCAGAGGCATCAATAATTGAATTTTCGAATGGGGAGAATCACTCAGCAACCCTAAGCCCTCCATTAATTGCTGGAATTAATTCGTCCCCTCGTCAATGTACTGCGGGATGAAACCTTAGAGGGATAGAATTTGTATTGATATACATTTTTTGAAAATTTCGTGAACGCATTACCAAAAGTATCTACGTAGCTATTTATCTTTCTGGCACAAAGCTTTATTCTGCAATTACAATGAAGACATAAGGAAAAACAAAACTGTTTGTTTTTCCAAAACTGTTTGTTTTTCCCGAGGAGCTCAGATTTTGTAACACATGATGCATAGTTCATTCAGTTCAATTGTATTAAGTGAAACAGTTAAAAAGTATATGTTGCTGAGTCCTAAAAATCATATTTCATTCAATTATTTATTGCACTCGTGCAAAAAACAAATATCTGACCTCAAGTCACTAATCCAAAATATGATTTTGATCAACATTGAATAACTACTCGTATATTATTTAACCAAACTCAAGTAAAGGCGTTGTGTTCGTTTTCGGGTCTTATAAACAGTGAATACAATGCCTCACACTATGCGAGACTTGTAGGCTGTAGGTTTATTCACGATAGATATTTCTCTGATAATGACGTAAATTAAGAACTTACGTCACAGTACGAGAATTTGATATTACCTGAGTAATTTAAAATAATAAGAGCCTTTAGATTTTTATATGACAAGGTAATATAAATCAAAATAAAAAAAGGTAACAAAACATCTTTTGTGATGCTGTTTACTTACAACAAGACGAACATACAAAACATTTTTTTCTAACGAATGATTATATTATAATTAATAAAAAGAAAAATTGTTTTGTTTTAGTCCAAGCCTTTGTGAAATATTACTTGTTGGATATTCCATGACAGTTTAGGGATTAGTTTTTACAGTTTTGTTATAGAATCATAAAGCATACAGAAAATAACAATAAGACCTTACAGAAAACAACTTAAGTGGTATTTTTGTGCTAACAGATAAATATTTTATGGAGGGAATGTAATGACGCAAAAGCGGGTTAATAACAAAAATAACGATTAAAAACAATTGAATGTTTTTTCTTATGTTCGTGATTATAGCAAATTCACAAAGCCTATAATTTCTAGTAAAGTCAATTCGATAAACGTAAACACGGATACCGCGGAAAGAACATCATCACAGTATTCAGTCTAAAAACAAACACTCGTATCACATTTACGTATCGCATTGCATATCCATTTCACATACGAGCTATTGCGTCGCACAATCGCGACACGGAGGGTGTGTTGCCCCACACCCCTGCGTCAGCTACATACGCTCTGACAACCTTTGCTTTACGGCTGGGGAAATAAGGAACACGTTAATATGGGCTTTATTGCGATTAAGGTAACTTACTAAAGAGTTTTGTGTTGGGTTTTTGGGTGAAAAAAGTGCATGGTCAATGTGTACATAGAGGGGCGCGCCCTCGGCTGTCGCCGAACAAACATGGCGTCGGCTAACGAGGTTTTTGCGAGCGGCTCTCGTGAGCGATTTCGCGCCTAATTTGGACGGGCGCTCTCCGCCATCCTCGCTAGTTGGGAGCTTTATTTTGTGTGAAGCGGTGCGAGGTAATTTGGTAAGTCATTTAGCGAGCTGAATTGCCTGGATTGAGCTTTTGAGTTGGAGCATATTTTGTCGGATCGGAAGCACAAGACCGTACCACTTGTTTAAAATAAAAGTACGAACAAAAAGCAATGCGAAGTGGTAAATGCTTAATTTATACTACCAACACGTAGAAATACAACTTTATTAGGGATATAAAACTATATTGAATGAAGAAAATTTAATTAATTACTTATGGAAAGACAACGAACAATACTAAAAATGGTTACGAATGTAAACGTAAAATTGCATTGTTGAGAACTGTAGTAATAACATGTGTCTACTTGGTGAGTATGAACCAATATCTCTCCGAGATTTTATTGCCATGACTCAAAGTAGATTGGCAAGTTCATGTCTTCACACTATAACAACAAATACGCCAGCAAATTACAACACAACAAGCTTTTCGATAAGCGTGAAATCGAAGTTATGTTTCGAATAAAGCCATCATAAAAGCGTTAAGCACCCAACAATCATTACAATGGGCAAGCATCTTCATCCTACTGGAATAAGATTTAATAACGTTTTGTCAGAATGTTCTTTTCGACGATCCTGTTTGTCCATCTTATTTGTAATACCCACCATTATTTATTGACCTGCCCACCCTCTTGAAATTTATTAACTCTTCGACCAGATTAGTAAAGGTGAAGGTGCCTTTAGAGATCTAAATACGATGGTTCGGTTTGGCAGCTTCCGTTACGAGAGTTGGTTTTTGTTATTAAAAATCTCGGAGTAACACGATTGTAAGGGTTCGGGTGCCTTTCATTGCTTCATTTTGAAGTGTACGATTTCCTTTTATTGTCCTAATGCTTATTGGAGTTATTAGCGTCGGTCTTGTCGTGCCTTTTTATTACAGAAGTTTTAAAATGGGATTTAGGAATAAATATACCTATATAACTGAATAAATAAATATTAGAGTGATTACACGCGGCGACGTTTAGCAGCTAAAATTGCATCGCTACACTTGCGATTTATAGGCGTTTGCATCGATGAAGTCGCGCTGCTTAAAGTCGCGCGCGTGTGATTCCGCTCTTAGGGTCGTATTATAGAACTCTACTCAATGCTCAAGTCAGGATTGCAATGGAAACACAAGCACTGGAAATACGACCCTAATGGCAGGTACTTGAGTATGATTTCGAGTGCTTTAAACCATACTCAAATCCTGACTTGAGCATTGAGTAGAGTTCTAGAATACGACCCTAAGACAACATCACATACGTTGTTCTGATGCTAAAGTAAGTACGTAACTAAAGCACTTTTGTTATGGAAATCAGAAACAACGACGGTACCACAAACATCCAGACCCGAGACGATATAGAAAAGTTAGTTTTTGTACATTGCCCCGGCCTAGGATTGAAGCCGGAACCTCAGAGAGGACGACACCATGAAAACCGGTATGCAAGCCAGTCGATTATAGAGGTCTCTAAACTAACGGAGGACACTAGAACTCTACGAATACTAGATTGATCTCAGATAGTAGTAATAGCAGTGGAGCTCCTTGTGAAAGAGTTCGTCCAGGGCAGTACTGCCACCTTACCAATTTCTGCCGCCAAGCAGTAACGTCAGCATTACTGTGTTCCGGTTTTGAAGGGTAAGGGTGCTGATGAAATTACAGGCACATGGGACATGTCAACTTGCGTTTCAGGGTGACGGGCGCAGTGGCATTGCCCCTCAGATCTTTGTGATTTAAAGCTCTAAGTACCAATGCAACTATTATGGACAGGCGTGTAGCTTACCATCCGGCGCAAGACCTGTTCGTCCCGTCACTTGATATTATAAAAAGAGATAAAATTTCGCTGAAACAAAAAGACTTTTTTTTTTCCACAAGGATACGTTGCTCAGTGTACCATATACTTGATAGTACATTAAATCTAGATTCCAAACTGTACGATAAGACACCAAGAGTCGAAGTAATATCGTTGTCGCCTTAAAATACATTATACATGATAATATATACTTAGTTATACGTGTAGTTTGGACAGAGGGACAATATTGACGCCGAGGGCGATCTTCGGCCGGCTCGACCGCAGACCTCCCCCTCCCAAAGGATGGGGACGGTGGGGGTTTAGTGCCAAATCTGGATATGTACATAACTCGGGTAACTCATTTTGAGGTACCAGATATGTAAGGAAAGAGGTGCTAGAGTAATATAGAGCTAAGGTAATACGATTTACTATTTGAGTCAATGGCATACACAGCTTTCCACAAGTCGCTTTGAGTAGAATTTAAATATTAAAAAATTATTTCAGAAAAATCTACGATATAAATTCTAGTTTATATATTGTGGCACAAATTAAAACAAATATTCTACACAAAAGAGACAGGTAACATTGTAAAGTTTCCTTTTATATTGAGACCACAGAACAATAAATACAATAGAAGTGGTTAGTTAGCGTCCGATGCGTGCCAACTATAGGTTTCGAAAGACCTATCTGAGCTCAGTCCGCCATTTTCGCTTTATGTGGTATGGTTGTATGCGCGAAATCTTATTTTAATAAATTTTCAATTTTCTGTTTATAGAAATATTTTTTTTGTTTCAAGAAGGTAAAGTAAAGCTTATATTACTGCAATATGGTCGCCTCTTGTTTGTAGAAATAAATTAATAACTCCAATTCGTCGTGGTTCAGAAATTAACCGCTAGATGGCAGCATATTGATTGAAATTTCAAAACATCTTAACTTGTAATAATAGGTATTGATGGTATTGAATTTTCAACGATATGCCAACAGGTTAAAGTTTAAATTATGTTTAGAATCCAGAAGTTGTTATTTCTTTTTAAATTTGAAACTACGACCAATCAATATCAAGATGTTGATTGTGAGCTTTGTGAGCGTTAATAATGTGTGAGTTTTAGCGACATTGGTTCTGAGAGTAATCGAGGCCTAAGGCATTTCCATTTCTTTTTTCTTCCGTGATTGAGACCAAAGTTGTCGCTTTAGACGCTAGCAGTAATCTCCAACTTAGCTATATTCCTTCGAGCCTTTTCACATTCCAATTTTTTGTGTTTTAGTTGAGTGTGTTGCTGACCGTCCTTTTTTATGACACTTCCGTCTGCAGGCTACACTTTATAAAATTATTATCAGTGAAACAGAACATATTCTGTTACGTGCATTAATGTTAGTAATTGTGTGGATAGATCATATTCACAAATACTTTTAATACATTTAACAGTTTACTACACAAAAAATAGAATTTAAGACATATCTTCAACCTTTTATTGTGGCAACGATGCGCGCGTAATAGACTGCCTCGAGTTCTCCTGAACCCTCACGAACAGCGGCGATGTTTTCGGCAGATCTTGCATTTCGTCCACGTACGATTTTACGCTGATGGTTATACCGTTGCCACAGTAGAACACCCTTTTTGATAATAAATTTATATCACTTGCACGTGTTGTTTGACGTTTATAATTTGCCATGATGATTTGTCTTTAGTGACTGAAAAATAAGTATAGATTTTACAAAAGCAGCCTTAACTACATGGCCGCTATGAATTTTTCAAAATCTAACCTCCCTTAACTCTTTAACAAAAATCATTTATAGATACATATATATTACAATAAAACTCCGAAGCATATATCAAGATTACTATTTGGTAAATTTAAAACTTACATTAAAAGTATTTTAATTGAAAAGTCATATTACAAAATTGAAGAGTATGTGTTACATAAAGATGTATGGAAAGACAATACGAGTTTAGATTCACACAATTATGATTCAAAGTCTATTTCACAGCGTTAGGTTTATTTGAAAAGAGAAATTCCTAGGTCTCAGGGAGGCGTAGTGAAAGAGAAGTACAGCCTTGGCCAAAAGTATTGAGCGCCCATGATAACTTAGTTTTTTGGGGAATGTGAAAATGAAATAATTTGAAACAATTTATACATGTTAATATTACCATTTATTCAATAAAAATAAATATTTTTAGGAACATTTATGGGGTTTATTAAAGCGCAACACAGGTCCGGAGACTGGGCAGGCCACTCTAGAAGCTCAATGTTCTTTTTTCGAAACCATGTCATAGTGTAGGCAGATTTAAGACACGGCGCGTTATCCTGCTGGAATTTAACGCCATCCATATTTGGTCAAAAAGGGTTGAAAATGAGGGCAACAACGCAGATTCCAGGACGTTAACGTATTTTGAAGAGTTCATGCGGCCCTCATACACGAACATTTCGCCAACTCCTTAATCAGTCATGCAGCCTCAGACCATTGTGCTACCTCCGCTGTGTTTTACGGTTGGTTCTACACAGGCTGGACTAAATTCTTCGCTTACCCGGCGGCGCATAAAAGTCACACCAGGTGTACTAAAAATCTGAAATTAAAAAAAATAGAGTCTTCGGAAATGTAAAATATTTTTGTCATTGAATTTTATTTTCAAATCATATCGTTTATTATCTTTAGAACGTGTAATTACCTAACTCAGCTCAAAGTTTGACTCGTCTGACCACACGATATTTGACCAATCTTCTTCGGTGAAACTTTGATATTTTAAGGCCCATTCATACCGAGCCTTTTTGTTGTTTTTGTGAGAGCCATGGTTTCTTCTTGGCTTTACAGCCATTCAGGCCAACTTCCTAAAGCCTTCTTCGAGTAGTGCGAGCAGAAATTGATCTCTTAATTTCAACTGAGAAATCAGCAGCGAGGTCTGAAGATTTTTTTCGATTTTTTAACGACTCTTTCATTAACTTTCGGTCCTCACAATCTGTAGTGATGCGATTGCGACCTGTTCTGTCTGTTCCATGAGATCCAGTAGCGGTGAATCGCTCAATAACATATTGCACAAATCGGCGCGAACATTTCACAGTATCAGAAATCTCTACCTGTGATTTGCCTTGCTCATGCTTGTCAAGTTCGTTTCTTTTAGGCATATTGAAACAATATCACTAAATATAACTAAACAAAATACCAAGAGCGCACTAGATCACTGGATGTGTACGTAAGGAGCGATAATAGTGAACTGAGAAATAAATACAAAAATGGTAAAATGACAATTTTTATGGCACCAGGTGTTTTATTGCTAGTTGCGGTGTGGTGGTCATTATTTTTAAACCTTTATAGTTGCCGAAAAAATAATCCTTAAGATAGGACCTGTTTTCTGCAATACTTATTGTGCACGTTCGGGATTTTTAGGGAGCTCAATAGTTTTGGCCATGGCTGTATGTTAAAAAATTACGTTGGCAAGTGTAAAAATGTTACCTATATTATTTCACTTTGACTTTGATACTAACACAATAACGACCTCGGTGGTCGAGTGGCTTGGGCACCGGTTTTCATGGTGTCGAAATTTCGATCCCTGGTCGGGTCAATGTAGAAACTTACTTTCCTATATTGTCTTGGGTCCGGGTGGTTGTGGTAACGTCGTAGTTTCCTATTTCCATAATACAAGTGCTTTAGTTAGTTTGAAATCAGAGTAACGTATGTGATGTTGTCTATTATATTAAATTGAATATACTGCATTTACTTGTTTTCGGTCCGTAAATGTGGTTAAAATCAGACAAAAGGCTTAGAAAATCAACCGATAATAATTTATTGAGATTTTTTTGTGAAATAACTCCACTAGTTTTATTATGATTACCATGCAAAGATCGAATAAATTTTTTTGTCGACGCGATGGAACTTGTATTGACCCACGTTCATGCTGCACCGTAGCATCGCTCTAACCACCTGAGCCACGGTTCCAGTTACCGAATCGTCTAAATTCTCCAACGCGTTGATCTCGTCGTTTTTTTTATGGATCTTTGTACTGAGTTTTCGGCATTCGTGGCCTATACTATAATACCTTTATTTTATATCCAAAAGAAGGTGTATAAATTATATTTTAAGCTTTAATAGCCAGATATTGCGCTTGAAGAGTAAATAGGAATTTCGTCCAGACACAGACTTACGAAGTTTTCAAATTTAATCAATGCGTCGTAAAGATTGACATATTTTTAATCGACTTCAAAAAAGGAGGAGGTTCTTAATTCAATTGTATTTTAATGTGTGTGTATGTAACGTGATTACTCCGACGTTTATGAACCGATTGCAATGATTCCATTGTAACTGTAGTGGTTCCATTGACTTCATTTGAAGAAAATGTTCTGATCTCTACATGTGGCAAATTAGGGGATGAATCCGGTTTATTGGGTTCCACTCAGATTCCGTTAACCGATTTCAAGAAAACTTGGCAAATAGACGTAATTATTAAACAAAGATAAGAACACTTAGAAAAAAATCGCTTAGATCCGGCTGGATTCGAACCAACGTCTTCCAGCAAATCGTGCCCGATGCTATGCCAACTAAGCCATGGAACGAACCAACGGACCTCACGACTTCTAATAGATATAAATAGATGTAATTCCACTCAGTTTTTTTAAATAAAATTGTTTGTTACAATATACAACCTAATGTAATTAGCTGCCATTCTTTATGTTTAGTACATCTAACCAAACAAGATGTAACATGGGGACCCCTTTTTGTTTGTTTGTTTAACATTGTCATACGGGTTGAGTAAATGCTCATAAAAGGATGTTCTAATAAATAGTACCAAGATGAATCAATATTTCAGGCAAGAAGGTGCGTACTGGGGTCTTACCATGAACTCTTATTACGATTCAGGTTAGGACCTAAAATGAATCGTTGTGAAACAGCGCTATATGAAGTGTATATCACCATCCCGCTTTTTGTCGTTACGCACCTATATTGAACTGTAGGTAATAAGAGTTCATGGTAAGGCCCCTGGCCAATTCTATCAAACATGACCTATTAATTACAAACAAATATCAATGTAAAATTTTGGGGAGAAATTATTATTATTAAACTAACCTAAATAACAAGTTTCTAGTAGCAGTAGAGCTCCTTGTGAAAGTTCGTCCAGGGTAGTACTGCCTTACTTATTTCTGCCGCCAAGCAGTAATGTCAGCATTACTGTGTTCCGGTTCTGAAGGGTAAGGGTGCTGGTGAAATTACAGCCCCATGGGACTTGCCAACTTATGCCGCAGGGTGACGGGTGCAGTGGCAGTGCCCTTCAGATCTTTGCGATTTAAAACTCTTAGAAACGTCCAATTCGTATCAGGGGGTCTACTCTCGACCTCCGTCCGACATCCGTCCGAAACAATTACTGCCAAATAAGCAATACTTGACCAAATGAAAAGACGCGTGTTGCGAATGAAGCTTCATACTTGATACTTGTCTTTAAATTTTGTCGAATATTACTTATGTTATTAGTAATTGTTCAGTTCCGAATCCGAAATGTCACAGATATCATTTTATCTGTAGGTGTACAAGCGAAATCCGAAGTGGGTCCAAGTTTTCTAGATTTGTATGGTCTCGGATTCGGAACGAATACGGATCGGATACCTCGCGCAAACGCGCTTAGTGGCACTGCGACTGTTATAGGCAGACGTGTTGTTAACACAACTTCACTTGATATTATGCAAAAAGAGGGAAACATGCTGTATGCTTTTAACATGATGATTGTAATCTTCTTTTTTATGAGATCAAGTGACGTGATGAACAATACTGCCTGCAAGCGCCTGGTGGTGAGCGATAAGCATTCCCGTAACAGTAGCAGCGGCACTCAGAGAACAGCAAATATTTGCGGAGCGCTGCTTTGCCGTCCACTAACTAAAACTCAGCTAAGTGAGAAATGGTCAAATATCCGTTTTAATTTGAAAAAAATGAAGCACAAAATTCTCTTTTAAAAACAGGTAAATTTAGTTAACGTGTTCGACTTATCGGAACCTACCCTAACGATAAATCGCTGAAATATCATTAAACATTTTCAATGTTCTAAAACTGGGTTATGGTTTTGTATGATGTCTCAAAAAATATTTTGCAACTTAGCCGCTTTTGTAGTTCGCGGACGGCAGTGCTGCTGAGTCCGTAACGCTGAGACATAGCTTTAACACGACCATGTTTTAGTGGCACCCTTAAAAACCACAGAAGGAGAAATAGGACGAGCCGTTTCACAAGAAGCTCTACTGCTTCTGGTAACTTCTTGCTACACCGTGCAAATGTGCCAGCCAACATGTTCATTGTATCCACTAGCGTCGGACGCTCTCGCTCTATCCAGGTAGATAGATCTTTAAGATTCTTACAATTCACACAATATGAAAGTTAATACAGACAATTTGCGGCAGCCGAGATGTTATCGCATTATTTGTCGCAAAAAAATCTGTCGCATTGTCGCATTATACGAACGATTAGCCTCAAGCGATGTCAATGCAACAAAATGGGATGAAAATGTCAAAATACAATCTAAAGCTGCGATCTACTATTGACAAACTTACTAATACGATCCGTGAAATTCAAGCATGAAAAACAAGTAAGGACATTGGTAACGCAAAGGTTCGCGGAATGGGTGAACACATGACTTTGTAAATTTAAAGTGTCCTTAAAAGAACACAAAAGAGTTATCCGGTGTAACACTAGAACTTGTGCGGATATCACTTGCGATTTTTTTGCCGCCAATCTTGTTCAACCGTTTAGCTCACACAATTAGAGCTATTCTTTTGGCAAGAAAAAAAAATGTATTTATGTTATTCGAAATGTCGTAAAGAAAAAAAGGAAGATAATTTTCTAGTTTTGTGAAATTTGGAATTCAGAAATGCAAAGAGTCGACGCTTTGAGAACATAATAATGAAAAATGAATAACGAAAATGTCCACTGCATAATTCCGAACTTCATGAGGCAGTAGAGCTCCTTGTGAAAGAGTTCGTCCAGGGAAATACTACCTTACCACCTTACCTATTTCTGCCGCCAAGCAGTAATGTCAGCATTACTATGTTCCGGTTTTGAAGGGTAAGGGTGCTGGTGAAATTACAGGCACATGTAACTTGTCAACGGGTGTGTAATGGAAAATATAACAACAAACAATCTATTTTCACTTGGTATAATAACATTTGACATAATTTGTAAGGATATAATCACTCACTGTATATAATCAACAAAAGGTATAACAACAAAAGGCATAATTTCAATGTGTATAATGAACCCAGTATAACAAACGTTAGATATAATGATTAAGTGACATAATGAACAAATGGTATAAGTACTACCAGTATAATGTATGAAATAATATAACACAATATTTCGTTTTACGAATAGTTCAAGCGCCCTATATTATATTGATAAGATTTTTTTTATTCCATTGTACAATCGCAAAATACAATTGTTTTTGTATAGCTTTAAGTGCTTTTTGTGTTATAAAATATATTTATTAAAAATTTAAGCAGAATATTTAATTGCATATTCTAACCTAAACCCACAGGAGGAGGTCGAACCAACTAGCAAATGCAAACAAATTCGATTCTAGCAGCTTTGTCATATACTAATCTAACCTAAATCCACAGGAGGAGGTCGAACCAACTAGCAAATGCAAACAAATTTGATTCTGGCATCTTTGTCATATACTGACCTAACCTAAACTCACAGGAGGAGGTCGAACCAACTAGCAAATGCAAACAAATTCGATTCTGGCAGCTTTGTCATATACTTACCTAACCTAAACCCACAGGAGGAGGTCGAACCAACTAGGAAATGTAAACAAATTCGGTTCATTTACCGCTGCACCTAAACACCACTGGAATTGTATTTTTTTTTCACAGATTCAACATTATACTCAGTGAATGTTATATCTGAAGTGTTTATATAAAATGAACATTATGCCATCGGTATATTAGATTGAAAGTTGTTATATCACTCATCTACTGTACCCAGAGATCTTTATATCATGTACGAATATGTTAAATGTCTGTATACCATAAATTGATTACATCGTTGAGCGTTATATCGACCAAAAATATGTCATTTGTTGTTATATATTGCGAATCGCACCCCTTGTCAACATGTCTCAGGGTGTCGGGCCCAGTGGCAGTGCTCCTCAGATCGTTGCGATTTAAAGCTCAGAGAGGCATTGAAACTGTTATGGATAGACATGTAGCTTACCATCAGGCGCACGACTTGTTCGTCCCGTCACTTGATATTATAAAAAAATAATAAAAAAATTGCAATTTCGATATTTTATAAAATTTAAAAAAACATTTTATCGTATGATTAGTCTATAGGTTTCAAAAAAGTAATAACACTGACATGTTTAATTCATTGCCTATGATTAAAATTCATACTTTAAGAATGAATACTATACATTTATTCATTAAATTATCGAAAACTTTTTATCGATATATCTCATCTCTAGCAAATGTAGTGTAATGAAGTAACCTTTGCACGACGTCGTAAAAAAATTATGAATTTTTGAAAAAAAAAAAGTCCCCTCGTTTCTCATAAATAAACATTGATTTGGTGTTATTTTTAATTTAATGTATTTACTTGAACAAGGGCTATTCGTTTAAAAGCGAGGCTTATAAAAATATCCTTTTGTATTATAATATCAAGTGATGAGACGAATAAGTCGTGCGCCTGATAGTAAGGTAAACGTCTGACCATAACAGTTGCAGTGCCACTCAGAGCTTTAAGTCGCAAAGATCTGAGGGGCACTGC
>NW_020653575.1:657704-674354 GCF_003589595.1 Hyposmocoma kahamanoa | reverse complement strand
TTACACATAGTCATATTACTTATATAATTAAAATCATATCGTATTACAATACACATAAATACACATATTACAATACGTATTGATTTTAATTATATAAGTAATATGACTATGTGTAATAAATGCGAACAATGTATATATAATATTTGCTATTATAATGTATTAGAAAATTAACTTTTGTTTATTAAATATAATTAAAGAAAAATTGTCATGTAATAAAAAAAAAGACGAACGCATGTCAAAGCAATAAATATCTACAGGGTCGCAGGTTTCAAAATCTAAATGTCAAAAACTAAATGTGAAAAACTAATTTACATGATAAAAACAATTTATCACAAGCAATTTAAATAGTATTTTCTTAAATTTAGACGTAGGTAACATTTTTATACCGTCAGGAAATACATTATATAATTATAAGATTGTATATACAAACAAAGTTTGCAAGCTTGTCTTTTACTTACTCTTAAAAAATGCATACAAATTAACAACCTTAATAAGAAATTTAAAATAAACAGGAAAATGTTTGCCATCTCCTGAATAATCACTCTTTATAAGACACGAGTTTGAGAAAGTACGGCATAGTTAAGGTATTCAGAATTCAGAGAAAAGGCCGCTATTAACTAAAGTAAGTGGGTTTATATATACTGTCATTGTTGTACATAGGATGATACTAATCTCTTTATACCTAGTTGAATCAATTTATTAGGCAAGCCTATAGGAATCATGTTATGTGGACTCTTCGCCACTCATATGCAGGCACTTATATTGTTGTAATCCATATTGCTCTTCTAAGCTTGCATAGATTAAGACTTAACACAAGTAAAGATATAATGGTACATGCAATGTTTTTACTTGTCACGGTGGGCCATGGTAGCACATTATTGTAATCAGACGAAGAATAAATAAAAATACATTTTCTGAAACGTCAAAACCAAAAATACCAACACTGACTGGCACATATTTGAGCAAACGTTACTTCCGTACACCGAAATCTATTGAGCACAAAAATGGAGGTCCTCATCGCGGGTGAATTCAAGCCCCATTTTTTTAAATCATATAAAAATAATACTGAAGTCTCTTTACCTTTCATATCCAACAATAGGTGCTCAAGACTTGCCTGGTACCCGCAAATAATTGGCCTACAACTCTACCCTGGAGGGATTTTCGGATTAAACTCTATTACTCCAACAATCTGAGGCACAAACTCGAAAAACTGTTCGACAGTCTTTGTCATCGGAAGCTTTGTGTGATTTGTTATTTGTTGAAAATTGCGTTCATCTTTGGAGAATCTTTTGTTAGTACAAATAGTATAATACATAGCTTGTTAATACGTAGCATTTATTTTATTGACAGGTGGGACCTGAAAGAGTTGAAAGTATTTTTTTTATGACCAAGTGATAGGACGAATAAGTCTTGCGCCTGGTGTTAAGCGACATGCTAGACCATAGCAGTTGCAGTGCAACTTAGAGTTCTGAGGGACACTGACACTGCAGCTGTCACCCTGAGACATAAGTTGACAAGTCTCATGCGTCTGTAATTTCTCTGTAATGCTCTCGGATCGGGAGGAATATTTGTATGGACTACAATTATTTCTCTCGTGAGAAAATGTCACCAGCTCCCTTCAAAACAGAAACACTAATGTTCACAATACTGTTTGGCGGCAGAAATAGGTAAGGTGGCAGTACTTCCCTGGACGAACTCTTTCACAAGGAGCTACTGCAACTAAATTTGTTGGTTGGAGTGACTATTCCTATAGTCATTGGATTCTAGCAACCTAAATTGCACATACCTAACTGGAGAGTTTCCCGTAGAGAAACGAAACTAAGATCTAGTGAATATTTATTTATTTATTCAAGGAAAGAGAGCTTCAAAAAAAAAAAAAAAAAATAACAGCAACAAAAGCATACAGCCTGTCGTGAACTTCTAGTTTTTTATATACCTTTGCTATGTTTTTGTTTTGTATTATTACTGATGTTTTGCCAGACTGTGTGGTGAATTATTTACTATTGCGTTTCATCTATATTTGTGCTCATTTCTGTACTTTTCCTCACTCCATCCATCCATTTCACAGCCAATGACAGGTTTCCACCCTTACTTCTAGACAAATCAAACGTGAGCACTAAACAAAAAAGAACAATAAGCAGCATTATTTTAGGAATAAGCACTTACTTAAAGAAAATAACCAATACAGTCATGAATTACTCAATAAAATGTCTTTTCACCAATTTAGTATTTAATACTATTATCTAAGTGCTATTTGTGTATTACTCTGTGAGTTTTGAGTGACGATCTGGAAAAATGAAATGTGTAAAAATGTTAAGTGATTTAGTATTTTAATTGTTTCTTATACATTATATTAAAATTGCAATACCCTTATGCGGGGTTATGGACCGTAACCTCAAGTTATGTATGTACGTGTATGCAATAAATATAGAAATATAAGTAAAATGTCTGTGAGTTTACGCTTTAACGCATTATATTTAAAAATTTTTATCAAGGAGGTTAATTTGGATGCATTACTTTAAGAATAGGTAAAAGCCAGTGTGTGAATATGAAAGAAATGTGATGTGAAATCGGCCTGCAAAATTTGTATACACAATCCATTTTTTGCAGTTCAGTAACTTTGTACTTTAAGATACGAGTTTGAGAAAGTAAGGCGACGATATGTCAACATCTCGATCATTATTGCTCTGCACACTATCCTAAGGCTTAACTCACACTGGCGCAGAGTCGAAGCGTCGCGACACGTTATGTTTTTCGCCTACAGCATATTCATCTCTATTTTCCCATTATTAAGGTACAAATATGTGTTATGCAAACACGGTGCGCTTTCGCCGCCTTTTTTCAACTACAAAAAGGCGAACCTTTTTGTAGTTGAAAACGACGCGACGCGACGCTTCGACTCTGCGCCAGTGTGAGTTAAGCCTAACTCTTGCTAGCTTTTTTTATAACATCAAGTGACGGGACGAACTGCAACCGCACTGCAACAGTCCATAACAGTTGCAGTGCCACCCAGAGCTTTAAATCGCAGAGATCTGAGGGGCCACTGCGCCCTTCACCCTGAGACATAAGTTGACAAGTCAAGCCTGTAATTTCACCAGCACACTTGCCCTTCTAAACCGGAACGTAGTAATGCTAAATTACTGCTTGGCGGCAGAAATAGGTAAAGTGGCAGCACTTCCCTGGACGAATTTTTCACAAGGAGCTTTACTGCTGCTAAAGTTCTACTGCTGCTAAAGTTCTACTGCTGGAACTGTAAGAGAATGACAGTGTCTCATGGAACGCGTAGCTAAATTAAACGAAATATCACCTAACAGGTTCTCCCGTTCTATCACTGCTTTTAACGGTAATGGAAATGTGATAAAACCTGCGTGTTATATTAACTTTAAGTAACATTTCAAAGTCGTTTGGAGTCGCGAACCCGGATTTGGCTCGCGTTAAAGACTACGGCCTAAATCCTCTTCTTAGACGAGATGTTCTGTGTTCTGGGTACGGGCTTATACGACGTATAATTATGAATGGATGATTATCACCATTAATAACAGTGTTGCTATGTTACATTTTTGTTGCAAAAGTTACGTTTACTGAATTAGTTTTTTTTTATAAAAAATTCTAACAGTAAAAACAAAAAATTAGTAGGTACGCTAAGAATAATCAAGCTATAACTGCAAGCGAGATCTTCAGTAATTGATCGAGTTAATTCTGTTTGCGCCATTTCTGAGTTAGGCTGCTAACAGATTGACTGCATGACGTTTGCAGTTAATGCGTGAAGTTGATAACGACTTCACGTATTCAATGCATACTGTCGATCTCGGCTGCATGAAGTCGGTTTCGACTGATTACAGTTAATGCATGAAGTCGTTATCAACTTCATGTAGTCGTAGTCTCGGCTGCATGAAGATGATTACGATGATTACTTCAGGCATTAACTACAAACATGCAGTCAATCTGTTAGCAGCCTTACATTTTTGTCTTCTATCAAAAGTTAAAAGTGTCTAGGAATCATACACGTTTTTGCCAATTACTGAAAATCAAGTTTTTGTAATTAATTTTTACTGACACCAATGGTATGTTCATAATTTAAAAAATAAATAATTTAATAAATTTAAATAGATATTTTGCACACTGCATCTGGGGGTCCACTCTCGATCTCCGTCCGACATCCGTCCGAAACAATTACTGCCAAATAAGCAATACTTGGCCAAATGAAAAGACGCGTGATGTGAATGAAGCTTCATACTGGATATTTGAACGAATGTCGGACGGAGATCGAGAGTAGACCCCCCTGATTCGCGTTCGTTCCGAATACGAGACTGTACAATTTAGAAAACTCGGATCTACCTCGGATGTCATTTGTGTACGAGGTCCTGTTCGAATCCGAGAACATACGAATATCGCTTGTGCACCTAGAGATAAAATGACGCTTCGGACACCTGTAACAATGCGGACCGTCATTCCGAATTCGGAATTGACACGAATCGGACGTAGTTAGTGCGCAAATGCTCTAATAGGGTAATCAAATATAAAAAAAAAATACCGTGATCCCTAGACATTTTCGATGTGTGAATATACAAAACGGAATATCATCTCTATTATCCAGTAAATTATTCTATTCTTATATTACACAAAGTTTTAGTTTCTTATTATTATAACTATAAGCTGTGTAAACAAGCTTTCCAAATAATAATATATAATATTATAATCCTTCCAAAACAACAAAAGGACCAAAGAATTTAGGCATTCTCATCGTCCCACCCAAGTCACTCGATGTCACTGCAAAACGTGACATGTCAACAACGCCCTGTTCTCCTAAATAAAATAGCCCTCACAGAACATACGACTTCAAAGATATATGAAGTTGACACTAAGCACTCGTCATGTTTCCACTCCCCTTTGTAAAATTCGTGTCCCTTTTATTATATCTAAATTCACACCCTTAGCTATTTCCAGCCCGCATTTTAATCTCAACTTTATACTCTGTCGTTTAGAGTTTTAAATTGGAAATTTGCAATTTAAACGCAAATATGTTAATTGATTTGTAAGGCAATTTTAAACTTGAGTTCTAAAGTTTGAGTTTTAAAGTCGAGATTTGTGTCAAAAGGTGTAGTATAGAGGGGTGTATAAAAGCGGTGTTAAGAGCAGGGCTGTACCGCTTTGTAATTAATACATGAGACGCCATTGATATCCCGAATTGCCAGTTAACAAAGATGTATTTTTGTAAAGGGTGCTGGAGGTGGACGTGAGGATAAGCTTCGGATTGTTTTATTATTTTCTAAGCTGTACTGTGAAATCGCTCATTTAGTGCTACATTGACACATGTACTTCTTGTAATGTTACAGGAAATGGATTTGAATTATTTTTTAATTTTATTTCAAATTTATGACGTGTCAATAAAACTGTAAGACTATATTTTTACAATATGTATAATAAATTTAAATTTACCGCCGATTTTTCTTCAAACGTAAACACTTATTATGTTTTAGATGTGTTAACATATCGACGCTTGAAAGGCAAAATGGAATTATGGAATGGAATTAAAAACATTAGCAGATTCTAACGGTACATACGTATAACTCAATATGACCTAAAGTGTCGCTTTTGCCTTTTAAGCGTCGATAATTAATTATTATAATTTTTTACAAAATTAAAATTAAAATTACGTCAATGAAGTACTAAATGAGCGAAATGAGAATTAACGTTATTTGTTAAGACTTTCTTGGAGTAGAAATGTATTTTTATTTAACTCAATGACGTGCTTTATTATTGGTGATAATCTGTACGCAGTATAATATTTTTGTAAATGCTCATACATACTGAACTAAAATGTAATCCTACTATTCATCTTTTTCGCAATTTTATGTGTGTCCCCATCGCATATAAAAGTTAAAAGTTTGACAGAATCATCCCCTAAGACACTGACAAATTAAAGAAAAAACACAGTTCAGTTTTTAAATAAAAACTTAAATTAAGTTAACTCCTTTTCAATAAACAAGAATCATCGAAATCATGTCGGAGTAAGCCAAAATACAAACAAAATACAGAGGAATTGACAACCTCATCCTCTTTTGAAGTCGGATAAAAATAGGAGAGCATCGCTCTAAAATGACAGAACAAAGAAAAAACCAGTTTGGAGAAAAGACTTGAAGTATTGTAGTCAACTTTTATTAGAAAAAAACATAAGGGAAATCTTCAGTAATCTAGTAATCTTAATCTTGAAGAACAGTAGAGAACTGGAGGCAAAAACGGTTAACGTCTTCCTTCCACCCATCCTACAAGAATCCTGCAATCTAAAATTTTAGTTTCAAGCAAGACGAGGTAGTAACTACACCCCCCGTAAGATGGCGCCGGTGAAAGTGCCGTCGCCCTCCGGCCAATGCGGTTATATGATGAATGAATAGATGGCGCTGTTATAAAACTCGCTACGAAAGCTATAAATATTCATAAAACAAAACATACAATCACGTCCGTCTCAAATGGGGTAGACAGAGATTATTGACTTCTACTTTCTAAGTTCGCTGTCTCTACTTACATCATGAAAAGATATTGAGAATAATGTCTTAGTAGATAGTTTTGACTTTACGTTCTTTAATTTTTCTATCTAGCTGAGGTCGATACGACGAGGCATTGTCTATCTTTCCGCTTTACCAAAGTCGTTTCCTAAATTGTTCTTATTATAATTAATTATAATAAGAACAAATAAAAAATATCTACTGCTCATTCGTAAGGCAGATATATAAGGCATAAAGAACACATAAGAAACTAGGGGTTGCTATTTGTAAATAAACGTTTGTAATAAATGTGTTTATTCTTTCGTAAGACTGACTGAATGACACAAACTACGAAACTCTTACTTCTTAACGGACTTCAAAGAAAGGAGGAGGTTCTCAATTCGGCTGTAATTTTGTGTATGTATGTTACGCGATAACTCCTCAGGCATTTGTGAACCGATTTTGATGATTCTTTTTTGTTGGATAGAGGGTACCTCAGTATTGATCCAATTTAAAAAGGAAATATTCCATCTCTAAGGGTGGCAACCTAGAGGATGGATTCGGTTTCGCGCACTTTCCGGTAACCGAATTCAATAGAACTTGGCAAATAGGTGTTCCACGAACTTTAAAGGTCGGTTTATTTTTAAATAAAAAAGTTATATCATTAGTGTTGGAACCAACACGCCCTAATGAACAGCCAGCCGAAAGATATTTCACATACGCAAAGGCGAAAGAACAATAAAACTCCAATTCAATGGGGAAAAAAATCAAACAATATCTTCGTTTAAAAGTATGCTAGGAGCAAGCAAGCAGTAGAGCTACTTGTGAAAGAGTTCCTCCAGGGAACTTTACCTATTTCTGCCGCCAACCAGTAATGTGAGCATTACTCCATTCCGGTTTAGAAGGGTAAGAGTGAAATTACAGGCACATGGGACTTGTCTCAGGGTGACGGGCGTAGTGGCAGTGCTCATAAGTTCTTTGCCATTTAAGGCTATGAATGGCACTGCAACTGTTATGGACAGGTGTGTAGCTTACCATCAGGCGCACGATCTGTTCGTCCCGCCACTTAGTATCATAAAAAAATTATATCAAAGTAATTTATAGATTGACGCGAAATTTTGTACAAATCCATGTTCAAAATGGCAGAAAAATTACTTTGCGACTTCGCGAACCCAGTGTGATTGTGTTGAATTTATTTTATACCTCATGAGACATGTTCAAGAGTTGTGGATTGTTCGACGTTCAGTTGGTATTCTCAGTCAGTTAGTCATCAGTTTTTTATAAATAGCTAGGTAAGAAAAGTACGCACGTTGATAGGATCTATGACTATCACGATGGATTGGAATTCCTAGGACTTTTATTTTTGGATCAAGTGTTGCCATAAGTTCCGCTATTACCCGCTAGATGGCACTAGTAGTGTGTAAAATTTACTTATCGCTTCTGAATTTCGGGCAACTCGTCGGTAGGCACACAAATACGTAATTTGGGACTGTAATGCATGTCGGCCATGAATAAATAACATTACAAGCCTTCTCAAGAGTACAAGCAATCATGTTTCGCGGCGTCTTCGTGAGTTCGACACAAAACGACATAAATCAACAATCAGCTATTGCGACGTTGCACATTTACATTAACTGACGGATTTCAAAGTCATGGGTTTTGGTTTTTATGGTTCGGTGTTCCGTCGGTATAAAAAGTAAGGAAGGTGTTAACGAGTTCTATTTATTGATTTCTCATTAACATTGCGTTTACGATTAACGATTCTAAAGTAACAGGCACGGATAACTACAACTCTCTTTACATTATAGTTTAAAGTTTTTTTTTATGACACCAAGTGGCGGGAGGCACAAGTTGTGCGCCTGGTGGTGAGCGAGACGCGTGTCCATAACAACTGCAGTCTCACTCAGAGCTTTCAAATCATAGAGTTCTTAAGGGCACTGCCATAAGTTGACAAGTCCCATGTGTCTGTAATTTTTACCAGCACACTAACCCCTTCAAAACCGAAACGCAGTAATGCTTGGCGGCAGATATAGTTAAGGTTAAGAGATCTACTGCTACTAAAACTGCGTTCTCAGGTTTTCGCGATTGGAAATGTAACTATTTTTTAGCATGACCGCCGTGATCGTGGGACCTGTAAAGAGCCATTAACGTTGGTTCATTCGAAAAAAAAAAAACTAATACACGCGATATTAAATCCGAGAAAATAGATCCATTTCCATCCATTTAGTTCTTTTTTAAATTCAGTTTATGCCGACGATTTAAAACATACAGTTGGTTATGTACTCGACGATTTAAAAAAACGACAAAGGCAGTTTAAAATGTCATATCGTGGCAGTTGATAGTACATTATAGAGAAAAACAATATATGTATATAGGAGTAACTTACTGATATTCCATTAAGTTACTAGTTTCATAAAATCTTATTGTAAGGAATCAGTACTAATATGTTTTTTTTTTTAAATTTAATTTTACACACGAAAAGGTACAATTTTCATAAACTTATAACAGATTTATTACTTCGGACACGAATTAAAAGTCGTCGGCGGCGACGAAAATCATATATATAACACCATTATATATACATATCATTAGTATTCTAAGTATTTATATCGCGTCGATTACGACTTACGCCTTTTACACAACACTTGCAAAAATCGGAGTTACGATTCAAAAAAAGAGTCCCTAATAAAAACAAAAGATAAAAATACTAATTCGTAAACAAAACGTTCAGAAACGAGTCACGAAACGGGTAGCGGCAAACGCCCATCACATTAATAGATTGACGTGCTCAAAACTGTAAAATTACCATTCCGAATATTCGAGAAAAAAGCTTTAAAAAAAAAAAGACAAATAGGTTCGTTGCAATGGGCGATTAGGGGAGCACGAAACCGGTTATAAACATAATTTTAATGAGTTGTAAACTACTACTATAAAAAACTGTATAGGGTTATGCTGTCAATACTACTGAATGGGGCATCGGGTATTAGTATTTCTGCACTATCTGTAGAACCTCATGCATTTAAAATACATAATTTATTTTATCAATATGTGTAAAACATGTCAATCGGAAATTAAATTACATTAGTATCACACCCAAAGGAAGGTAAAATGGAACACCTGGAGTAATACAGCGCCTTCTGAAAGAGTTTGTCCAGGGAAGTGCCGCCACCATATTTCTGCTGTCAACCAGTAATGCGAGCGGATTTTAAAGGGTGTTGCTGAAACTGCAGGCACGTGGAACTTGTCAATTTTATGTCTCTGGGTGACGGGCACAGTAGCAGTATCTTGGCACTGCAACTGTTATGGGTAGGCGTGCCGCTTATCACCAGGTGCACGATTATTTCGTCCCAATAACTTGATATCATAAAAACTTTGGCAAAGTTTATTACATGTACTTTTGTACATGTAATAAACTTTTTGTGGTTCTGGCGCTACTTTTAACAATTAGTAGGTACACTGTATTTTTTTTACAAATAATAAATAAAAAAGTGGTTTAAATGGCAACACTGAGCAGGAAAACGGTTAGCCGTGTGTAATTTTTAGTCACCAAGGTACGTAGGGTACGTTTAGTACGTACCTACGTACCTTGGTGACAAACAAATTACGCAAACAGTTCTGAAGACTTGTGGAATGTAGAATACTTTTAAGCAATAAAAAACTTCAATAGTTCTTTAGAACCAGCAAATTAGGATACTACGGAATTTAAGCTTTGCTGCTACCGCCAACCTGCCTGCTATTCGTGAAAAAGTTAGCCACATGCAGTACCTGTACAAATACGTAAACGCTACTGTCAAGGAAACTATTCTTATAACCCACGAAACTTATAAACGACCCCAATAGGAAACATTTAAATGAACAAATTTAATAGAGAAAACTCACGTTTTCGTTGGGAATTTATAACTGAAGAGTCGTGAATTATTATTATCAGTGATCGAATCGAGCAATAACAAGCGTCTTTACAATTGTGAGTGGTATTAAATATTCCGTTTGACTACCCCTTTAGTCATATTATTATACGCTTGATAAAACTTTATTGTCTTAGATGCACACACAATCACATATCAAACTACGTCGTTACTTTTTCAAGCTTTGCATTTGAAAGCTATATAGATGACGTAAGGTATAATTTTCAACAAATAATTTTGACACCCTAGTAGGGGTATATACAAAACATCGTGTAAAATGGAAATAATACCGGATATTTTTAATCAACTCAAAACATCTAATAAGCATGACGTGAAATAAACTTCCAGGCAAAAACTAGTGACAATTTAAATAACAACAATTTGAAGAGCTAAATATCACCGGTAACATATACAAATTTATTTAAAACTATCTAGAACAGATCTCAATCTAAATTGGCTAAATAGAATATCAATAATCAAAGTCGTTGATAATATATTAATAACCTTGAACATCCCTTGTTGTAGTAACAGTGCATGACAAGGTATGACGTTTGAAATAATAAGCAATAAACATTTTATCAGATGGATTCGCAAGTTTCTGATCGTCCTTTAATGAACCATCTGCTTACAAACTGGCCTTTCGAGCCCACTTTAATAAGCTAATGTTTTTGTTGTGTATTTAAATGTTACGTACCAATTATCGATATAACGTTTGGTCAATGATGCAAGATTTACTTTGGCAAACTTGGAAGTTTCTAAATAGGTTGCGGACCCTAGTCAGCCAAAGCAAGAGCATGCGCCCCCTCATTGTATCCTTTCTAGTAGCATAACTCAATTTATTTTCTTGTTTGTGAAGATTGTGCAATGATCTGCGAATGCCGCAAGTTTAATGTTGGACGTCCAATTTTGGGTACATTTCTAGATTTAAATCATCATTATAAGTCGCCGAACTTCGTATGAATAGTTGCATAAACGAGGTAGTAAAAAATGGAGTATCTCTCTATAGACAATGGCACATATTTTGTCTTGTCCTGCATGCCCCTACACCTGCACATGCCAGGACCTGTACAACGCTACTGATAATGCTGTATCGATCGCTAATTTCTGGTCCTTACAAATAACAACGTCAGAATAGACACGCCAAGAAGAACAGTTTCTTTTACGTTGGCAGAAACAAACAGTCTGGCTAATTCATGACCGTCGCCCATGACCTGATACAATATCGAAAGCCAATGCGTTGTCATTTATGAGCTGCATATTTAAACGTCGATAAGTAGTAGTCATAAGCAATTTCAATACGACTTCAAATATCGATAGGAATCGGAAAAACTGGACATGACCATAGCGGTCCGACACCGTCCTAATGCGATGTTTCTGCATCGTTTCACCGTGTCGAACAGCTTCGTGTTTTTTTTCGCTCGAATACGTAAACAGTGTTTCGACAACCTCTTGTTTTGCATTAGTAAATTGTAGTTTTCATTTGATGGTCCTTTTTAGGAGTCCGTAGTCAAACTAGGCATGTTTGCCTCTTTGTGCGTCGGCGGTGCTTTTACTAGCTCATTTCTGCATCTATTGTTATGAAATTCGGGGATTTATAATGATGATCCAAATCCAGAAATGATCCCAAAATTGGAGGTCTAACATGAAACTTGCGGAATTCGCAGATCACCGGACAATCTTGAGCCACAACAAAAGAAACTGAGTTATACTACTGAAAGTAAATAACCTACAAACGAGCCAATATTATATTTTAATCTTATTAGCATTATTATTTCGTTAGAATGCCATTGTCTCTGGTACTATAATATCTTTTCTCCCGATCAACACTGGATTCCCAACAACGGGGCAACGGGTACTAAGGAAACAGCGGGGTAAAGCGATCAGAGACGGCGCTACCACATCGTATAAATTTGTATGCAAATGAGCCGAAGCACGCCGTGGTAATCGACGGCCTCGTAAATATCTTTTACGAGGAGACATCGGCAACCCTTGCGGGAATTAACGCTATGGGTGGGACTGAGTGCGCGGAGTCATTTGAATAATTGCCAGTGGACTGAGAAGTGTCGTATTTTCCTGTCTAAGGCCAAGGTCTGTGGAAAATACAAATATGTACGGTGAATAACAGGAACAACGCCCTTTCAAAGTAGCAGCACACTTTAGTATTTAGACATTCCTAAAGTTTAGGTACAAAATGACTCCATTTCGTCGTAAACGTTAGTATGAAGTTAAAATTTTAACTTCAGAGTTTTGGTACTTAAATCGTATTATATAAAATTTTCGTATCATCTCTAAAATTTTAATCCTTTTGAACCAGCTTTTATACATTTTTAGCTTTTCCCTTTAAATCAATATCATGGTCATAGATCACACCTTGAATTGCTCTACTTTGTAAATTCTCTTTAGATAGACGGCTCACAAATCTTCCGAAACCTATTTTTCTATTCATCAACAATGTCGAGTTTTTTTTTACAGAATTTACAAAGACTTTGTCTTTTATTACATTACAAAGACTACAAGAATCGATGATTCAATTTAATATATCGTTTTAGATGATCTGGTACTTTTTAAATGATGACAACAAAAACCTAATGGTTTGATCTACCGTTTCTCAAGCAGAGGCTGTGGGATCAAATGCGGGCTCACACCTCTGAATTTATTGGAATTTGACTGCGAAATTTAATTACAAAAAGAGCTTTTCGGTGAAGGAAAACATCGTGATGAAACATGCATGTCGAAGAAGGTTCACAACCTTCGGAAAACATGTGATATCCACAACCCGACTTGGACCAGCATGGCGGACTATGGCCTAAATCCTCGCCTTAGAGGAGACCCAGCAGTGGGACGCCTTAGAGGAGACCCAGCAGTGGGACGTTTCAATGGGTTGGTGATGATGATGATGATAATGAAATGATGGCAACGACAAGAAATCCTGTTTCCTACACAGGTAGCATATAGTATGCATATATATTTAAGTTGTTTTCTTGGCTCTCGTTACAATAATTCTCTGTTGAATATTCCCAAGTGATAAGCCCGAGCGGTGGCTTAAACCGATCAGCTTACATATGCGATGCAAATTAGGTTAATTGACAAGATTAAGACTATGCACTGGGCGATTTACTCGCAACTGGCAAGCAGAATGACGCGGATCGAAGACATGTCGATAACCATTGTCTGTTAAGAGTTTGTTAATGTAAAGATGTAAATGTATTTGTCGATCATCTCGCTGACTAAGTGCTTTTAATAATAGCTACCCGGTAAAAACTATTAAGAAAAGTTATGTTTTCTTAATCATTTCTACTGTACAGATTCTACTCTTTCTAGAACAGTGGTTATCTCAAAAACTAACAATCCATCAGGAAAATGATTTAAAAAACTGAGGCGTATCTCACTCGCGATGCTGACGAACCTTTATACTTGCCCATTGTAGTGTAGTCTGCAAAGCTCGTGTTACAATAAAATTTAGAGCATTGGGGAAAAAAAACACAACTATGGTTTGTGTCTCTGTTCTTGAAAAGCAACGAGTTATTCTTGGTATGGATTGTCAGATTGTTTTCGTTAAATAATCATAAAGGCTTAAAGACGATTTGCATCATAAAATTTGTTGATTGCAAGCACCTATGACGCATTTCAAAGTTTTTACTTAATTATGACATTCATTATAAAATCATTTCGTATATCGACACAAGTTAGCTTGCTGTATATTTTCATAAAATCGCACAAATTGTAAGTTATGACGCGTCTTATCTTGGTTGAAATACATTTTCATCGGACCACACGAAGGATAAACATGTTTCAAGAATTTGTGTTTTTTAGTACCTAGTTTTGTACAAATGGAAGACTACTGCTAGAGCGCAACTATTGAGTATGATGCAATACATTTTTTCGTTTTTGTTTATATAGCGTATGGACCCCACAATGAGTCCCCGCAACTGGATCACAGTAAGGTTAATTCCATATATAAAACAATCAGTAGGTATGCTTTCTATGCTTTAAATAGGAACACTGCTTTATGCATACCTATAAAAGAAAATAGCAGCGTCTCGCTGTATATCACAAACCTATTTCTATTAGATTGTAATACCGTTAGAGCGATGCTACGCGGGCGCTGCCGTCGTCGCAACGCTATGATTTCAACGCACCGAGTGCCACACAAGCAATGCGGTGTCGCAACGTAACACAGCTTGTTTATGCACTGCAGAACCCCTCCCCACTTCGACTCCTGGTCGCCGTTTCAAAGCAACATGTTGCATGTAGTTCTAATTTATAATATGTAGTACAACGTAGCGTCACCGCTCAGGCGTCGCAACGCATCGTGTGACATCACTCTTACTGCCGTCGCTAAACTGTGAATCGAGGAGACTTTGAGGAATACTCTTATTTTAATTAGCATGATATAAAATGGTGTAAAATAATTTGCTTAGCATAAAATTATAGCAGCTCTGTTATGGTACATTCGACGAAATCTGTTCATTCATTCTGACACCGACACCGACACCGACACGGGTCACGAGACCGATTCCTAATTCAATTTGCCAAAAGGGTTGCTATCTATGCGGAACGAAAAAAGCCGGGAAACGAAGGGGTGCCGAAGAACGAGGGGGGGGGGGAAGAGCCACGGGTGTATTCAAAGACATGTAAGGGCGGTTACGCGTCACGCCAAATGCGGTTTTCGGGATGAACGTAATTGATGCGTTGTAGATTACGATGGCTTTAGGTGTCGCAGGGAATCGAGATTTAGTGGATAACTTGCGAGGAAATTGATACAGTGGTACCGAGGGGGTGGAGAGGATAAAAACAAATGAATTTTGTCAAGTTACCGAGTTACGCTAGCGAGTGGAAAAGCTTTCAGTTTGAGCGATGGAAAAGTAAGTTAATGGATTCTTTTCGTTTAAGATTTGAAAATAAAATGTCAATCAAGATGTTGCATGATAAAATCCGTGCAATTTAGTGCATAGTTTTGAACAAAACCATCACCAGATTGTTTGAAAAGCATTTATAGCTGTCACATAAAACTTTAGACACTGATATGAAAATGCGCTTGCAATTTCACTGTGACAGCGTTTAATAAAGTTATTTCAGTATTCGAGGAAACAAATGAAATTTATGATTTAGTGGAAACTTTCGGTAGCACGATGGAGATGTCAAATTATTTGACACGAAGAAAATTGGGCGCGAATTTTCGTGACCGAAAATGGTTGAGAAATCTGTCGCCCGCCAAAACCATATGGTCTGCGGTCGACGTTTCTCACCAGGGAGGGTCTTTGCTATGTCTGGCATTTTAAAAAGTCACCTTCGTTGTGGTGAACTTTAATTTAGGGCATTACGGCGTCACGCTTGACAGTTCCATTTTGACTTCATTAGATTTTTACTGTGACAGCAAATTGCTGTGTCAGAACTTTGTTTCATTTCACGTTTACCATAAATCTTTAATTGAGGCACTGAAGTCGTATAAATATTGCAGAACGTAACAAAATCAATGTAGTTTCAAAAGTATCAATGAGTAAGAGTACAGAATTTTTCAACTTCCGAATTTCATAACTCCTACAGTCCTGTACAAAATAAAAAACAAGCTCCTTCTAAATCAAACCTTACATAATATCAACACCGCGAAACGTGAGTTTTCGCAGCGTCGTTTTAAACAATATAGGAATAAAGTTCGTACAATTCGATTTTGAAATTTGACAAGTTGTGAATAATTTGAAGTTGTGAATTTTCACCGAGCAATGACGTAATTTATCGAGTTTGTAAGTAGCTCGTGACGAAATATTTTACTGTCCCCGAAAGACTGTTCAAGTGCGCAAGTTTCTGTGTAAAACTCCATTACTTAAGCAGGCTTGATATTGGTAAATGCGTACGAGGAATTTTTGAAATTATATGCACAATTTTAGGTGCTACAAAATGTTCGCACAATTGTTGTGTGATTGCTATACATTGGAAATGAAACTATTTTTCGGATCTGACTCATGCATATTTGTTTTTTTTCTTCTTTAAACAAACCAAAATTTCAGGCTCCTTACAAGTCTCAAGGTCAGACGTGAAAAAACTAGTTTCATTTGCAATTTTTCTTTTTATGATATCAAGCAACGGGACCAATAGGTCGTGCGCCAGGTGGTGAGCCACACGGCTATATAAAGCTCTTGCACTGTCACTCAGAGTATCAAAATCGCAAAATTCTGTGTGTATTTCAAATCGCAACAATCGGCGTGTAGGTACTGTAGACTAGGCTGTACTCTTTGAGTAAGATTGCTGGCTGAACATAG
>NW_020653575.1:634923-657694 GCF_003589595.1 Hyposmocoma kahamanoa | reverse complement strand
GCAGCATCCACGTTGGAGATAGCTTAGGCTGAGATAGTTAGGAACTTGTAGTGATGTTTAGAATTTTTATTAGGATCGTTCAGCCAGTTTAGGGTCGCTAAAATAAAGTGTTAGGGTTTAGTCAGGTTCCCTAATTAGATAGGATAGCTAACTAGTGAAAATATTTTGATTTGTTTGTTTAGGATGTGATCATGGTCTGTCCTTTTAGATAGGTTTTTGGCAGACCAAAGCCATAGCCTCCTCGGTGGTTTACTTGTTGGTAAGTTAGTGACTTCCGAGCAGTGTGTGGCTAGCCTGTAGTAAAGGCTGATCGCAGATGTAAGTTGCCTATCATAGGTAGACCATCAGCTAGGGATATTCGCCCCTTCAGCTGTGAGGAAGAGGGATGTAGACTAGGCTGTACTCTTTGAGTAAGATTGCTGGCTGAACATAGGTAATGATTATAGTTTGTATTTAGAAGGCTTTCGAAGAAATGAAATAAGAATAGAAGAGCTTGACATTAATAGTTTAAGATTGTTTCGTAACCCTAGACATGAAAATGGTAAAATAAACCAAAGTTTAAGTTAATCCCGGTTTTTATATTATTAAAAGTACCTCTCGCAATGCATCTGAGCTACAGCCCTCGATTATACGCCGACTTACGCCGACTGGAAATCCTTTCGCCACGGTGGCAAGCATTATAGATTCCATCGATACGATAAGAGATAAGAATATAACGGGTTGCTCTGTGGGCGCTGGACGAGTAGGTTCCGGGTTCGATACCCGGAAGGATCAATTTGGGAAATGAACTTTTCTAAATCAGTTTAAGTCCGGGTGTTCTGGGAAGTGCCGGTATGTGTTTTTTTTATGTTACCACATGATGGGACGAACAACTCACACGCCTGGTGCTAAGCGACACGCCTGTCCAGTTCCAGTGCCACTTACGAGTTTTCAATCGCAAAAAGATTTGAGTGAGTACATAGGTCCCACGTGCATGTAATTACATCACCACTCTCACCGTACAGAACCGGAACGCAGTAACGTGCACTTTACTGCTCGGCGGCAGAAACAGGATAAGTGGCAGTACTTCCTTCCCTATAGACCTCTTTCACAAGGAGCTCTACTAGTCGTAAAATTTGTATAGTTGTATTGTCTTAAGTAAGTATTGATAAGTAATTCAGGGAAACATTTTTTTTTAAATTTCAAGTGCTCACCGACGGACTTGGTCTTTAAATCAATATTGTACTGTTATTTTTTATTGATAAAGGTGTAAAGAAAACTAGATTTTAAGGTTGGTAGGTATGTAGGTTGGTTGGTTGATACGTAGTCCGGAATTATGCAAAAGTGTAAAGGAAAATATTAGCTATAACCTTATCCATGCAGATAGTTTGCATGAGCGAAATGCATTCATTCGTGTATCGGCTGTGTTCAATTTTCGTGTTCGACTGTTGGCTGGCGATCGCGCGACGACTCTCTTATTTATGCACGCTTGCGGGCACGCTAACACTTGTCAAAAGGTTTATAACAAGTGTGTTTGGAAATTCATGGGTTGTTTATACCCGTCTCCTTCTATTAGAAAGAAGAAATGCTGCTCAACTAGGAGAGTGACGGTTTCCTGTAGCGGTAAGTATCTACCCATGAGTTTAATTACTATATTCTGTCGATTAGAAAACGGAGCAAAATCAAATTTGTAGAGTGGCCAGTTTTCATAAAATTTTAAATAGTTATGCAGTTGTTGATGACAGTTTTATCGATGGATTGTGAAAAAAGGTAAAATTTTGTTAAAAATATCTGAATTGTGTACGTTACGACGTTCTAATGATTACTACGTAGGCCACACTGAAAGTTTTGCATTCCTGGCGACTCATTATTAACCGAAATTCAAATATTATGGTTACAAAAAATATAGAATTCTATCTACCGAATTCAATTACTTTTTGGCAGGAAATTGCTTGTCATTTTTTAAATTTGACCAGTTCAATTGTACGTTTGTATGGAAAATTAATTTGACGCGTAAAGATTTTAGAGCAATGATTTTTTATGATTTTAAAAGTTCTATTTCTCCACAATAGTGCTGTGCTCGCCTTCAAAATGCTTTTGGGCTTGAAGCACCACATTTAAGCACTGTCAGGCGTTGGTACTGTACTACAGGCAGCTTAGGTTTTGTATTTAGTATTGTAAGAACAATAGAGTGTTCAAACAGACATCTAGGAGTTCTGGACTAAACTTTGAAATTGAATACACGTATAAAGTTATAGTTATGATATAATCGTCGTTTAATTTTTATAAAGTACCTTTCGCTACGCAAGCCCAAGCTACGTTCCCATGCTATAAATGGTGGAGGTCGCCTTACAAGTGGTGTACGATCGCTTTACGTGGAAATTCCAATGTGGAAAAGTTTTATATGATTTTACGAAAAATCTCCAAAGAAATTAAGAGGAAAACATATATAAGGTCGTAATTTTGATTTATATTAGTTATTCCTTTTTGCAAGTGAAAAGAGCAAAAAAGAATATGCATTGTATTGCGGCGCAAAAGTTTACGGGGTTGAATGATGTAGATGAATTTCTAAACCAGTTTGAGGCGATCAGCGTAATAAATAATTGGTCGGAAGTGCAAAAGAGATATGTGATTATAATAATAATAATAAAATTTATTTATTTCCACAAATTACATTGCATTGTCTTTGGAGGGGCCAGCTCTGCAATGGTACAAAACTAATTTTTCTGCCTACGCGACATATGGTATAATTACACAGAAGCTAAAAAAGGAGTTCTCCTCACAAATAGACTATGTTTTATTATAGAGTTTTATTATAGGCGACAGGGGCCTAACGAATCGTTCACAAGTTATTTTTATAGTTTAGATAAGTTAGCGACGAAAGCGAAGATTCAAGATGTTCAGTTTATTAGACATTTCTTGAAGTCTTTGATACCCAGTTTTCAATAGATGTTGTACCCAGCATCTATTAAAAACTGGGTTAAATTACTACCGTAATTTGTATTTGTCGAAAGAGGAGTTGAGAAAAACAATTATGCAAGTAGAAGATATATTTAATCACGGTTACGATGTGGGTCGACAAAATATTGAATTGCCAGTCGGAATATCAAGTGCCACGGGTACCAATCGTGCAGCAGGTTACGCCACGTCAAGAGTATTCATGGGCACATAGCAGTGGATCTTCGTCGGGATCGTCGTTCGTGGATGTCAGTAAAGCACGGCTGAACATTTAGGAAATTTGTATCCAATTGATAGTTTGACCTTTTATCTTTTTTTTCTGTTTTGTTAAAAATGTAAGGTGCAAGGCGTTGGTGGATACTAGTGCTTCGGTTTCAATAATCTCTCGTTGTTTTGCAGAAAGTTTACATTTGCAGACTGATGATACTCCGAGTTTTCCATTGCGTACAGTGGGCGGAAACCGGCGTCACTCGTTGACAATTAATGGAAATAAATACCTATAGAGGTTGCTTGTTGAGCAAGGTGATGAGGATTTTCTTATACTCGGCCAGGATATTTTAAAGGAATATAATTTCAAGTTGTCAATATTGAAAATTGACAATAAAATTTCTTCTAAGTCCATGACAGATATCGGGTCAAAGAAAGAAAAGTCTTCTTTCGGGCCGGTATCAAAGAGTTCTGATAACTTGGCGGTAAAGAACTCGGAATATATACATTCTGCTCGGTTATCGGAAGTAAAGAAAAAAGTTGACGTAAGTGGCAAGACGGGTTAATGGCGTCAAAAGGGTAATTCCTTAGAAAAATTTTGTAAATATGTTTTGCCGAAAGTGCGTAGTTCGTATAAAAATAAAATTACGCCTGAGTTATATAAGTCGGAAAATGGTAATTTTAAACGTGGTTGTGTAAGTGTTGCGGAAAATTTACGGGACAATTTTTGGAAAAGAGCAGCCTTGGTTGGTTCGCACAAAGAGCAGATAGGAAGTACACGGTCAGAACAGGAGCGGAATTTTGATAAAAAAAGATAGAGTTGCTTTGTTGTCCAGAAGATATAGAGTTGCTTTGTTGTCCAGAAGATATGAAGATATGCGGAAGTTAGATTAACTAGATCTACTCCTAGTTTGGTAGACAGAATCTCTGGTAGGCAGGATCTGGTGCATGTAAATAGGATGAAGAGATTCTTCTGTAGATAGTTTCATGATTTTGTATTTTCTAAAGCCTGATTTAACAATAAATATGAATAACTTATACTTATTGTTCAATGTTTGTTAGTGGCTGGTGTTTGTTTTTCATATGGAGCCATGTTGACAGTGTATCTTGAGGGTTATTTTGATGGAAGTTTTTTTCCGGCGAATGCAGACATAAAAGGACAGAAGGAGAAGATAGATCATTCACTAACTTGGATGGATATATCACTATATTTTATTTATGATTTTATGGATATATTGATCTGGGCTTATGTTTATTATGTCTGGGCTCATTCATCCAGATGAACAACAACTGTCTGCATTCAAGGGAAAATATATTTGTTTAATTATTAGGACTCCTCCATATGATATTTCGCCATATCATATTTGTGTTAGGAAATGTTGTTAAGATAATTGGTGTGTTTTTTTGTGAATTGTTTTAAGAAAGTAAGAAAATCTGGTGGAACGTAGATGGCTGCAGGATGAGGACTAAGGCAGCTGGGAAGTCAATATGTTCTCCAGTGGATGCCCGATGGGTGCTCAATCCTGTGATGTCGTCGTAACAGCGTGCACGATGAGGATTGTTATTTGTTTAGAATTATATAAAGATTCTGGTAGGATTTAGGTTAAATAGGAAGCTTGAATAAAGAATTAAAGTTTTATAGCTAGGATACCTAAATAGCTAGGATAGCTAATAATTATATTTAGATTGTTTGTCTGGTCTGTCCTTTTAGATAGGTTTTCGACAGATTAAACCATAGCCTTCTCGGTGTTTTGTTCTTTGGTGGTGTAATAGCTTCCGAGCAGTGTGTGGCTAGCCTATTGTAAAGGCTGATCACATATGTATGTTGCCTGTCACAGGTAGGGCACTAGCTAGGGATGTTCAACCCTTCAGTTGTGAGAAAGAGGGATGTAGTACAGGCAGCTTAGGTTTTGTACTTAGAATTGTAAGAACAATAGAGTGTTGACGGCAAACAGACATCTAGGACTTCTGGACAAAGTTTTGAAATTGAATACGTATGTATGTATGTATAAAGTTATAATTATGATATAATCGTCGTTTATATTTATGAAGTATCTCTCGCTACGCAAGCCCAAGCTACGTTTCCATGCTTATAGTACGCTGAATTTAATCGTGGTCGTGTTTCTCTCCATGATGAGATTCGAAAAGGTCGTCTGTCAACTGCAAACGCTGCGTCTGAAAACGTGGCTACTGTTAAGCGATTCATTGAAGAAATCGGCGTATCACCTAAGACGAGATTCCTCGACAATTAGGGATCGGTATGAGCCAAATTGAAAAAAAATTGCATAAACATTTGCAAGTCAGGAAACTTTGTAGTCGCTGGATACTGCACGAACTCACATCAGATCAGAAACGAGCTCATGTTATTTGGTGCAAACAAAAGTTGCTAAAGTTTGATCACGAGCGTTTAAACGCTGTTTATGACATCGTTACAGGAGACGGAATATGAGTTTATTGTTACGATACGGAAAAAAACAGTCCAGTGAATGGGTCTTGAAAGTTGACAACAGGCCAACAAAATTGCAACAAGCCAGAAGCGTAGGCAAAAAGATGATAGCGGGTTTTTTTTTCTCTATAACGGGTCATGTTTGCCCTGTTGCCCTAGAAGATCAAACAACAGTGAATGCTGAATGGTACACCACCGTTTGTCTGTCGAAGGTTCTCGAAAAAGCTCGCGAGAGGCGACCGAGAAGTCGCATTCTCTTGCACCACGATAATGCTTCTTCTCACACGGCGAATAAAACAGAAGCATTTTTGTGGATCGAAAAGGTGGAGCTCGTGACCCATTCTGCTCACAGCCCAGACCTAGCACCATGTGACTTCTTTCTTTTCCCGAAAATCAAAGATTTGATGAGAGGATTGACATTTCCGGACCCAGAAGTGGCAGTAGCGACATTTAACCAACACGTCAATGACGTACACTCAGATTAGTGGGCTTTGTGTTTTAGGGCGCGTTCAAATTAACCGCTGTTAGCCACGCTGCGGGCCGCGCGACATTCGCGCTGCAGCCAAGCTCGGTTGCATCACGGTTAGTGAGGTGTACATGTTCATTTTTCAAATTAACTACGATGGAGGAAAATTGAGAATTTATAGAGAATGCAACAACACCTTGCAATATGGTATAACAGTTCCGCCAGTTATTCTAATCGGCTGGAAAAAAAGGCATGGGAAAATTTATGTCTAAAATTTATTGACAATTATGAAACTAAAACTACTTTTTTCACTATTGTTTTCTGTTTTTCTTTGATAGCTGTACGTGTTTATAATAAATTAATAAAAAGTACATTTATTTGCTTTGGCTTTGCTCACTCGTTGTTAGCACCCACCTGAACCCATTGATACAGTCCGCTACAATAATTACTATCAATTATGGAATATTCGACCAAATTAAAGGACGCATGATGCGAATGAAGCGTCATACTTGCCATTGTCTTTTCATTTATATAAATAATAAAATAAATAAATAACGCACACGCTCATAGCTCCGCACTGGGGAAACCCTGTATCCTGTATAACCCAGGTGTCACGGGCAACAACAAATTATACCCAAACTCACGAGAGAAATAAATGTAGGTCATATAAATATTTCTCCCGGCCCGGGATCTCTGCGTGGCAGTCTAGCATGGGAACCGTTCGGTGAAGGAGGCAGTTTTTTGTCGAGTATTACTTATTTTACGGTAATTGTATTGTAAACAGGAGTAGACCCCCAGAGATTAGCCATGCTGATCACGTCACAAGTAGCCGCCATGCTGCATATGAGATATGTTTGCTGTCGTGTTGAAGGTCAATCGGCGTAATGTGCTCGACGATTGTTGCCCACGGACCGCTCGACGTATTAGGAATACAATTCGTATGTCACTGCAGGTAGGCTCCTTTCGTGCACCCCAACATTGTGATAAAACCTACACGTTGATGAAGGCTCACAACCATCGCAAAAAATGTGCAATCCGTTTCCTTAGAGGAAACCCGTATCTATCCAATTTTTCCTTAACGAAACCACGATAAATGTTTCTCCATACCCAAACAAAACACAATCAGTTGATCAGATTATTTGTAAGAAACGTTAATAAAATTTTCGCGTATTATGGACAGATTCGTCCTAAAAAGATATTCAGTATCATGTGTAGAGTCGCCGCATTAAATTTTATAAGCTCTTTTAGACGTAACCTAGAGGTGTCCGAGGCAATACTCAATAAGGGTGTCAATTTTCGAGATGAACTTTGAGCACGTCATAGTATACGAATTTAATGGTGTGCCAGTTTGTGTATTACACTTTTTAATGGTGTAATACACAAACTGGCACATTAAGCGGAACAAATTCTGAATTTGAATTCTGTAAACAAATTGCTTTTACCAGAATTGCCCGATTTGGCCTTTTAGGCCACCAGAACAACAATGAGCCGAAAAATAATCTAAACTATCACAAGCTCTTAAAATTTTGAATCGATTTCTCGTGAAAATCGTAGAATGTGATTACCGATATGATTAGTCCACATCCCTATTCGCGTCACGATGACAAGTGTCAAATTTGGCCTCTTATTTGGTGACGACTATAATGTCTTTTAACATCGACGTATAGTGTAGCTTTACTCAAGCTTCATATAAAAATACAATTTTTTTTCAGATTTTGTGACAGAGCCGAAACGGCTAAAGAATTAAAAATTGTAACATTGATTAAATAAGAATTTAATTAATAAATATAAATTTTAACTAAAATTTATTATATTAAAAAGAACTCAAAATCATAGAAGGAAATTAAAGCACATGAATGAAAAAATTACTCGACAAATTTTTGAAATAACACTGCATTATTTTAGTGCCCCGCTACATGTGCCGGTGTCTGTATAACAAGTTTAAAAGTAAATCGTCTTGGAATTCACAATAGAAGAGAGAATGTAAATTACACTAATTTATTTTACGAAAATTCACACTTACCAGGTTTTGCCTCGGACCTTTCGATATAAAGTTCAGATTGTATTACTTAATTATGTCACACATAACTTACACAATAATTTATTGACAAATTGCTAAAAAATCAGATACATATAGCAATTAAGGTATTATTTTTTAAACTTGATGAAACTCGGTGTACACCAAGTGCTGTTTTTACTATATAGTAACAATTGAAGTTTATGGTAAGTCAGATTCATTTGGTTCATTGAAATAGCAATTAAGGTATTATGTTTTAAGCTTGATGATTGTAAAGATATTTTTCTAAAGCTCTACTTACGTTATTACTATATCTCTTATTGATACTTATCATTATCAATAAGGCTGTCTATAGCGAATTATATTTTTTAATATTGTGTTCTATTTCATCATTGCTATTTTATTATGTGCAAAAGAAATTAATTCTTCATTGTTTAGATATTTTGTATATGCAAATTTAAAAGATCTAGTCTCATTTTGTACAGCATTGTTTTTTTTCTGATCTGGTGTGTTTTAAGTTACAAAAGAAAAGATAACTCACTTCGTTCATGATTCTGCCAAGCGAGTGCTCCACACAGTAACGCAAGAGTCTTTCCCGATCCAGTGGGGCTCTCCAGCAGGCAGTTCTTCGCCTCCTTCATTGCAGTTATCATCTGTAGAGTTTCGAATAATTAGATTGCATTTGTATATATGTATATGGTTGATGGACACAATGGATAACATCTATGTACAAATGCTATAACAGCAGTTATAAATAAACATTTAGTACTTGTTATAAAAACTTAAAACTAAATATATTTGTCATAAAAAATTTTTTTTTTTAAGAATAGAATGTGATGGGCAGAACAAGCTGTGCCCCTGATGGTAAGTGCCACGCCAGGTTTAAGAAGCACTGGCACTGCATTAGAAATAACACCACCAATGGAGGTCATATTAAGAAATAGATACAAATAAATGATCAAATGTGATAACTGAATCGTAAATTGTTGTAAAATAAAGTACTTAAATATAAGTTAGAATTGTAATGGCTCCTACAAACTATCATATTAATGACAATTTAGCTAAACAGGTATGAGTAATTTGCCTCTGACTTTATCCATTAATATCGCAGGAGGTAACTAAGATAAGATGATAATAACAAATTTCCGTTGATAAAAATGTGAATTTATTGAACAATAAAAGAATTTTGACTCAAAAACTTCATTTTTAAATTGAGTTAAATCAGGAATATGTACTCCCGGACACATAATTCGAGCCACCTTGCACTTTCAATATTAAATGCCCTTAGCTTAAACCATGCTAGAATGATCAACTATTATGCAACTTTGAAACTGGTACACTAAACATCATCCTTAAGTCCTTATTGAAAATTTTGTATTTAAAAAACTGGAGAAAAAGTTTAATTCAATAATAATTATATTTATATATTCTAGTCCTTATCCTTATCCTTAGATAAAAATGCAAGGTGGCTCGACTTATGTGTCCAGGAGTGTATTTGAATGTAATAAATGTACAAATTTTTATGAATTAGATTTTAATACCTCTCAAGTTACCAATATCACTGCAGAATTTTCCATTACATAGCAGCTCTGCTAAATTACTATCAGTACTATTACTATTACAACAGAGTCTACATTCAAGAATTCACTGTGACCATTAATTGATTTGTCATCACCACTAATTGCAATTCATGGCCAAGGCCAACAGTGCTGAAGAACTGTAGAATTCTCCTAGCTTCAAAAATTTTGGTACACCCTGGTTGAGAGATGGGCCTTCCCAGTATGGAGTGTCATCAATGGGCAGCATTTGGTAAGATTATCTAAAAATGGAAGTAAATTAATTTGCTACTCCGTGAACCCAGTGAAGGTTAAATTGTGCGAAATATCTGTGCTTATATTGAATATTTTGTAATGCAGTTAATTTTCCCACCCTCCTTTTGCATAAAATTAATAAAATAAATAACACAAACGCAACTACAGTCACAAACACCACCAGCAAACATATACCCCACACGTGTGTCACCTGTCCTCGAGGCAACCTCAGGGGCCTTTGATTGCTCAACACAAAGAAAGCTAACAATTTAAACTTCACTGGGTTCACGGAGTAGCAAATTAATTTATTTCCATTTTCATTAACATGAACTTCCGCAAAGTAACATCTGAATCTATTACTTGATTATTCTCTCAAACTTTCTCATGTTTTTGATATTTACAGAAGAATTATTAGTAGATGCAGTGGTTAATATAGTTAATATAAAGTGGAAATTAAAGAAATGTCAGCAAGGCTAGCAACCTTTGCCATTATAGCTACAGAAAAACGATTCGAGAAGACGATCCATGTATTTTTAAGGCATTTTGATTGACATCCACAGTTTTTCAAAACAGAATACAGTCAGCTACATAAAATATAATTAAAATACCTTTTCTTATGCTGTTCAATCCTATTGCTGGTAAGGATCCAGTCTCTATGTAACCAATTGAGGTAAGATTAATAATAGAAATCTTAGAAATTACAAAAACTTTTATCACATATTCTCCATAGATAAAGTAAAGAAAATTAACAAATTATATCTTTCAAAACAAAAACAATAACAAAGCGGAAAATAAACTATAGCTTACAGTTTCTAAATAAATATTTTTATTTGAAAATACAATATCTTTACCTTGGACAATAAAGCCATCTGACTGGGATAAGGTTTCAGCGGTAATTTCACTTTCAATCCTGCTATACGTGCCTCTATACCTAAGTTCTTGGGCTCAGAAATTGTAGTCACATTTGGTGATATGTATACTTGTGTTTTGTTCTCCATCGATGGTTCATTGGGTGGAACATTATAATTCGACCGGTGAGAAGCGGTGGTAGGAAATAAACTCCTGATTACATTGCTTTTTTTGGCTTTTAAATCGACAGGCGGGAATTCACTGTCAAACTCATCGTCGCTCGACAATAACATTGTGGTATCATCACTAATCGACTGTTCTTTGGCATCAGGAATGTCCATTGGACTGAAACTATCGTCATCATCCGATATCGGAATTGGTGATGACATTATATTGAGCAATAACCGACTTTGGGACAAGAAAATTAACGATTCCCGCGCTTATGTTTAACCTAGAGGTAAATGTTTCATATCTCACTGTGTTCCTTATAGATCGTAACTACTAACCAAGGTATTTTTACGTGCTAACTAACTTATAAACTTTTTCTTCAATTTATTTGCGCAAATAAAACAAAATGGTTTAACAAACTTATTTTAGAGTTTATTTTTATCAATAGCAAACACACTTTTGAAACTTGGGTTTGACAGTGACAGTTTGCTGCAAAGACAGTCGCGTTTCGTTTTTGCATTAAACTACTCAATTTTGGATGCATAAAATATTAACTATTTATTTCCTAAACAATCTTGATGGTGATAACCTTTCTGCGGTATTCCACGTCGCCTTCGTGTATTTTACATTTTGGTATACGTTTTGGAAAAAATTTTTGACTCTATACACACCATTGTAGTGGAAAAATTTAGTTTTGTCCCTTTTCATGTTTGGTTTTTTCAGTGGTAGAACTTTATATCGGTTCACGTAGTCCGTTTGTATTTTGATACTCTTGTGCATGACTGATCCTGGCAACAAATTCTGTAAATATAAAGTAACATCTATATATTAAATATCATGTAGGTACTTACATAACGAACATTCTATAGAAAATGAAGCCGTGGTAGCCGTCTATTTGACCTAACGACTCTCAAGCAGAGGCCGTGGGTTCCAATCTGGACTCACATCTCCGAGTTTCTTGGAAACTTAATTTGAAATTTTAACATAAGCTTTGCGGCGAAGGCAAATATCATGATGAAACTTGCACGTTGAAGAAGGTTCACGGCCCTCGGAAAACGTGTGAAGAAGTCCCCAACCATTGAGCGAGTGTGGCGGACTATGGCGTAAACCCTCGCCTGAGAAGGAACCCGTGCTTAGCAGTAGGACCACAGTAGAACGTATAACTGGGTTGATGATGATGATAAATAAATAATTTGTCTACTGAAAAGAAGGGTCAATTTCCGTGAAACATTACTGACAAAGCTGCCCTTTATGTTTTAATAAATGTGGTGTGACATGGAGATAAAATTATTTATTTCTGCGGTCTTTAAATTGGATATAACGAAAGATGTTTTATGTGATCATTACGGGCTGCTTCAAAACGGTTGTTTAAAATAATGATAGGTGCAATTAGTACATAGATATCGTTGGATAGGAAACGGTTCACGAAAACTTTAAAGATATGTAAACTTTCTATTACACTTCCAAAAACACCCGCCTGCGCCTACAAGCCTCACGCGCTCAGAAAGAACTTAAGATGTAGGGTGGAAACAGTGGTTAAAGTCTCGAGTGAGATAAGCAGGGTTCAATTTTACCTACTGGACAACTACTATTGCCACGAATCAAATAAAAAACCAATATGGTGATTTAGAAAAGATAATATTAATACTTAATTATATTACAGTAATTATACTACAGTTTAATACATCACACCACAACACCGCTCAGTAGATATTTACCAGACTCGACTTCGACTCGTTACATAATAGACTCGAGCACTAATGTCGAACTCGAGTCTATTCGGAAACTCGATAGGTAATAACAACGAGCAGTGGAATTTTTGTGTTTATGCGTCGAGTCTTCCCAGACTCGAGCTTTTACTACACTAGACACGAAAGTCTAAAACTAATATTGTAAGTAGACTTCAAATAATTGCATGGATATCGTTGATTGAAAGTGTTTATTTGTTGATTCACTTACCACGAACATTCGGCTCATTATTATGGCTTGTTACGACTTTATCAATAGGAAAGAATTTAATATCTACGAATTGTATATTATATGGTTTCGTGGAGGCTATTCACGAAAAGCTTCCATAATTTCAGGTATAATCAGACTGTTATCCAGACTTCTTAGCAGGCATTTGGGCACTAGAAAACATGTAGGAAAGCAGAGAAAATGCTGCAGCCCATCCTAACCAACACATTTTAAGCCTTACTTTAATAAAAATTTAGTTATATTCAATGAATTTCTCCATAAAAGCGTTTGCTGCCAGAGAGACGTGCCTATTTAAACGTCATTAGTGAATGTTTGTCATTTTTATTCGTCTTTGAATTTGTCTGGCAGAAACTTCTGTGTTTTTGGGACGGCCAGAATGAAAACTTTTTAATACTGACACAGAAAGAAAAAAAAACTTTTTCTTTCTTTCTTTCTTTCTTTACATACTCGTTTATTGTGTAACCCATGAGCAAACTCAAATAAACAACCATATGTTGTAGGTGTACCCGACACAGCACGAATTGCTATGTATTGCCTTCTAATTTAGGACTTATAAGTAGAGGTGGGCGTTTAAAAGAAAAGCTTTTAAATTAATTTGCTTTACTATAAGCACATAAGCACGCTTATCAATTTAAGCGTGAGCGTTACTCAGTTTGTACGTTATTATTATTATTATTAGTTCAATTCAACAATTTCATTTTTTACGTGTCTAAGTTTCAAGTCGCGCCATCTATGTTTCCTAAACAAATTAATACGTCAATGTGAATAAACAGAACTCGTGTTACAAATAAACTTATTTATCCTATAATAGGATTAAAGTGGCGTACTATCACTTTTCGCTGGCAATACAATGTTGCAAGCTTTTTTTAACATAAACTCTTGCCGCTTCAATGTTTTACTAAACGTATTTTGTAAGGTTCAAACTAAAAAACGTTCAACGAAAGCGCTTTTTTATGTCAAAAACTACGTTTAAACGTTTAAAATTACTAAGCAGTTTTAACAGTCAGTACAAAATCGTAGTAGCCAAGAAATTTTATACCTTATCAGTAGATTTTCATTTAGGTTTTGTATGGACTCGCTGGGGTTTGTGGTTAGGTATGGTCTCGCTGGAGTTTGTGGTTAGGTATGGACTCGCTGGGGTTTGTGGTTAGGTATGGACTCGTTGCGGTTTGTGGTTAGCTGTAGGGATAAACACGTCCGTCTGCTTCGGTAGCATGTGGTCGGGACGTTCATTCCGCGCACAGCTAGCGCTTCTTAATAGCGGCAGAGAACAAATAAGTAATGAGAACGGACACTCTCCGCCCCTCCCTAGCTTTAGATACCGCACCACGCCCCGCACATTGACGGTCACATTGACTGAACGAGTACAAGGCTGTCGGCGAGCCGTTTTCGCGCTAAGACGGCTTTGATATTTTAATATAGTTTTCATATATTCATTACGAAATTTGTACGTTAATATATAACATCCATTTTACGTTCCTATTTATAGTGGTCGTGAATTGTGCTGTGTACGGCTGTTTATAATCATCTAAACGAGATAAAGAGATGAGTTTCTGTCGTTTTTTGAAAGATGAAACGAAGTAAATAAAAAATGTCTGAGACTCATTCAGTTATTGTTTTCTTTAGTGCAGAGTAATATATAAAACAGATTTATTATATCAATATGATAAGACGCCATAACTTCGTAAGTAGACAAGGATTCTAGAATTTTCAATTTTGTATTGCTGATAAATATTACGTAGTAAATATACCTAATTATTAACTAGGTAATGATAAAGTTGGACATGCAATTTCAAATACTTTGGTTAACCTTATTTAAAGGTTAACCAAAATAATATATTTTTTAAATAAATCTTCAATATTATTCTAGTTAGTGAATTAATAAAAAATATAATATTACATCGATATAAATACGTAATGAACATGTATAATTATTAGGATTCTATAATAGAATTATGGATAACAGATTCGCGTTAGAATTTTCACTATGTTGCCGCTCTGACCACGTAACGTAATAAATAGTACGAGTAACCCTACCACTTCACGCACACTTTCGCGCGTGTGCAGATAGCGCCTTGCTGTATGTAGTAGTAGTAGGTAAATAATTTTCGACCGTTGTATGGAGTGTCCGGGGTGTGGTAGCGGTCTAGACGAGGGCCTAAGGCGTGGATGAGCTAGATATCCTCCGGTCCCTCCAGCCGCTTAGGTTATTGGGAATTGAAGAGACGCCGTCCCGGCGCGTCGGGAAGTGAGCGTGGCTTACTCCGCCACGAAAGAGGGATTTTGTAGTGGACTTTAAAGTCAACGGCTAAGCGGTAGCAACCGTTAGTTGCGTAATGCGCAGCGGGAAGTGAACATGCTTATAGCTCCGGTACCTATCTGGAAAATAAAAAGGGTAGTGTGCGTACAAGGCACTAGCCTTTTGAAAACCGGATGAAGTCCATGCAAACGGGCTGATCTGGGGACAGGTCCTGACCCCAGATCAGACCGTTTGCACAGGGACCTCCTCAGTCAGGACTGAGGAGGTCCCTGTGCGGGCTTGCTTGCACAGGTTTTAGTGCCCTTCCTGTATAACCAAGACGTTGATATGAAAAGACATAGGACTACCCATCAAGTGAGATGACGATCAAATGCCTACAACCAATAAAAGAATACTATCGAGAAAACCTTTTCAATATTTTATCCATGACAAAAACGATACTCTCTTACTAATTGCGTCAACTGAACAGCGTGGTGTTGGGTTATAAACCAAATTATACCGCGCCATAACCTCTGACAACTCACTCGTGTAATGGCGCCGCGTACTGGCGTATATTTGGGGTGAAGCTAGAATATAATACAGCTAAATATCTTCTTACAAAATGTGTTATACATAAATCATGACATCACTAGAAAACAAAATCTGGTTACCACATGAAGTCACCTTAAAAGTTGGAAACGAACTTTTCTGATTTGGTTTTAGAGCGTTCAGGGCAGTGGTACTCCTGAAATTAATTTATATCTAGTATTTGAGTGTATTGTGGTGAATCCTACGTAATACAGTAACAAGATGGGATCAATTTGTGACGTGTGGATTAGGATAGGCATCACAAGAGGATACGATACCACAGCAAAAATTTTAATGTTTAAGTCGGTGAATTATTCTTTGTTCATCCAGTCTAGAGAATACCTTATGCTGCTCACGGATGGACCGCATGTCTGCAGTTAATGCGTGCAGTCGTGATCAACCGTATACAGTCGAGACATCGACTGTTGCAGTCCAGATTTTTATTGCAAGCGTCAGTTGGTACATTAGTGGGGATATATATTTTTTAGGATCTTGGTTTTATTTCAGTAACGGCAAAAGGTAACGATCACTTTATTTTAATCAACATAGTTGTAAATCAAAAACACAATTTGTGAGTCTTTTCTCGACGTATTTATTTCACAATTATCGCAATTCTTAATTTTGTTTTAATGATTCCTGTATTTCATTTGACAATTTACCAGAGTGTGGGGGATTACGGACATGAATTGTTGGCAAATTAAAATGGAGGTTTTCGATTACGATACGTTTATTTCGTTATTAAAATATAAAGTCGGCATTTGGATTTATCAATGTTATGAATACAGTGACAAGTTACAATTAATATTTGTGCTTCCATTTCGATATCAACAAATACACTGAGTTCCTTAGCTAGGTGTCCGGCGATGGCTGTTTGCAGTCAGTGTCGACTACATACAGTCGGGTTAGCCTGCATTGTATTGCATATAACGACTTCACACGTGCAGTCTGTCTGGTAGGAGCATTAGTTTTAGATCAGACATTGGTGCGATTGTCTTGCACTTATGTAATTAACATGTATGTTTTCTATTATTTATTGATGTTTAGATTTATACTTTCTACCTTTTCTACTCGCGGTTGCCACGCTCCCTTGACTATAATTTTTGGAATTTAAGATGATATACTGACAAATTTAATCTATGGCAAGAATGGTGATGTAGCAAGGCGACACTGTGCAGGCAGACGTTGTGAGCGTTAATGGGGGATGAACGACAAAATACATTTTAGATACTATGCATTTTTGTTTCGAATTACTTTGTATCACGAACGGGATTTGTGATCTATTGTACTTAGAGTATATGTACTTATGTAAAAGATGTACTAATAGAAAATCATAAGTTCGAATCGCGAAGTCATTGTAAACATGTTATTAATTTTCATGACGCTCCTCTAGAGACCTCTTGGAAGAAGTAAACATATCTTTAGTATCTATCTTAGTGTATTGCATTCCTATCTGGAGTGGAGCGGCGAAAACGAGGTTTCTTGATGTAGAACGTGTTCAACGCAGCTTGATTAAGGTCATGTATTTTAAGAAGATGAAGTTTTGTAATGAACAGTTGTTCAATTTGTGTGAGCTCACCTCGGTGACAAAATCGTATATTACTAGCATAGTGTTAAAAAAAACATTAAAAAAATAGCATATGACCATAGTATCAGACGGAAAAGAAGGCAAGATCTTGTAACACCAATTCCAAGTATCAACACTGTATTTGCAGATAGGCAATACAAAAAATGTGCGGCCAACATACACAACACTTTGAACAAGGAATTAAAAATGTACAGTACTTAGTATTACGAGTGCAAAAAAATTATATTGAAATTAAATGTGGGGAAAACATAAAGAAGTTGGGGTTCTGCTTGATAACCACTGTGAACGTACACCTACTACACGTACACACACGCACGCACGCACGCGCGCACGCGCGATAATTTTAATGTTTTATTAAGGCTATGCTTAAAAGGAGGCACCAGCCCTATTGTTTAAGAAAGCATGTTTTTAACAAAATAAAGATTTTATTATCACTATATCATTTTACTTCTTACACTCTCGGTGTTGTTGTCAAACAAAATGATTTGTGGGAATTGAATTGAGAGCTACAGGCAGGATGATTCGACACGGAGGGAATATGCCTAGTTTAAATATTTCAGATGGGATTTATTGCTTCATGTAGGCGTTGTTTTATTTTTACAAGTTATAACTTATTTAAAAAAATGAAACAATTGAATTGCAATCAAAAGTAGCGCCTCATCTGGGAGTCGAACCGACCTTTTCGTAGCAGTAGATCTCCTTATGAAAGGGTTCGTCTAGGGGAGTACTGCCACCTTGCCTAGTTTTACCGCCGAGTAGTAATGTGAACATTATTACTGCGTTCCGGTTTGGAAGGATAAGGGTGCTGGTGAAATTACAGGCATATGGAATTTGCCTTAACTTATATCTCAGGGTGACAGGCGCAGTGAAAGTGCTCCTCAAATGTTGTGATTGAAAGCACTGAGTGGTACTGCAACTGTTATGGACAGGCGTGTCACTTACCACCAAGCACACGACTTACTTGGTATCATACAAAAAAATATGGTAAGGTGGACGATGGAGCAAGCACGCCCTTTGTTTTAAAGGTACACAGTCATGTTTTTAAAGGAGTAGTCAATTACAGGTGGTCAACTTGTTGGTCCCGTCACTTGGTCCCATAAAAAAAGTTCAAGTTACTAAGTTAAGTTAATTAGAACGAGTACTGACGCAGATACAGGAGGTACAGGGTCAAGAGCATGTGAAGCTCTGCACTGAAGTTTTAAATACAACTCTGTGGCGCTTGCAGCGTCGGTGCTAGCCGTGTGCTAGCCCATGTAGCGCCCGCTTTCGGCGCTCGATGCCCCTAAGATCCCGCACCACAGGTAAAGCCGGATGCTATAGCAAGAATGAATAAAGAATGATATAAGAATGGTTCAAACCGGTCAAGTTGAATGCACTTTCGACTGTACGCCTAGTACAGTCAAGTGGTAGACAGTGGTTTTCCAAAAGACTTCAGCAAAATTCGTGGCAAGACAACAAATTCGACAACAAACAAGGTAAAAATACATTACAACTGTGTTTGTAGGCCAATGATTACAATTTGATAATATTTTATACACATAAACTGATACGCATAGAGATGTCACCTAAGTAAGGATTATAAGCGTCTTATACTCGAGTTTCGTGAAGACATTTCGACGCTTCATTGATATCAGCTGATGGGACATGTTGTATGGTTTCTTCATAAGTAGGTCTGATAATAATTGTTTTGAATTTCTTAACGTAGTATAAGTTTATTTTATTGAGAATCATAATGTTGTACTACGACATATTTTTTGTGAAAATACTCTTCTAGTTTGTTATTATTATTGATACAAAGATCGAACAAACGTACAGAAAAAAATCATTTGATCCGACTGGACTCGAACCAGTGTCTTATAGTACAGTGCTGCCCTCCTTATCATAACGAATGTAATCGGCATTTTTAGCTGAATTGAGTTACTAACATCGAGCCATTACCGTCGACTTAGTGTAAGTGACAAAAAACAAATTTTACAGGAGAGTGTTTTTTTTATACTTTACATATAAGTGTGATATTGAATTGAATTTTCATATATGATAATGAATTTCGTAACCGATTGGTTATAGTTAATTTTTATTTTTAAGACAATGGATATTAAGCGTTTACAATATTTTTATTATTCTATCTAAAGATTTTTGAGGCTTCCAGGCGTTTATTGCAACACTTGCGATTAAAAGTATGCAACAAGGCGCAAGACACGCGGGTGTCATGGACGCACATATAGACAACCACAAATTACATCTAAACTCACGAGAGAAATAAATGTAGGCCATACAAATATTTCTCTCGGCCCGGGAATCGAACCCTCTACGGGATCGCGATCTCTACGTGGCAGTCTAGCGTGATACCCGTTTGGCCACAGAGGCAGTTATAATTATCTTAATAAATGTATTGTGATATTCCTAAAATTAATTGGAATAACAAAATGCTATCACTATCATAACACTGTCATGTGTTTGTATCACAAATGGATCCAAACGTATCTAATGTCAATCTAAAAAAAGTCCCAAATAAATCTGCGCAGAGTGCGAGAGTGCTTAAACAGAGTTCTTAAAATGACAGGGGATAGGTCGGACTCCGATCTGCTTGCTAGGTTCACCGAAATTCACGTCCTGTGAGCTCGTAGAACTTAGCAAGTATCATGTATCATGTAATAATTTAATTCACGTAATCAATTCATTTAATTTCATTCTTTCATTCATTCATCAATTTTATTTTTATTGTGTAACTTTTGTACTGACAGTAGAATAGATAGCTTGTAAGTGTAAGTGTACAAGAGCACGTCAAGCTTGACACTTAAGATTTAAATCCAAATCTATGCCGCTTACGATGAGAACGGTCCAAAGTACAAAGTGTCAAGCTTGACGTGCTCTTGACTCTGCTAACAAAATGGACTGTATATTGTCTGCAATAAATGATTTTTATTTTGTTTATTTTATTATTAAATCGTTTCCATAAAAAAAAATCCTCGTGTTGATTTACTTTGTGAGTATGTTTAGTAAAAAATTAAAGACACGATATATATCGTATAATTATTAGATAATATGCATTTTATGTACTAGATATAAGTTTCACTGTTGAAGAGAATAAATACGTTATTATTATTATTATTATTAAAGAAAAGTAAAAATTTGAACCCTGGTAGTAAAGCATAATGATGTAAAAAAGCATGCCTCACTGTACCAGGAAACTGTAAATGTCAAAGCAGTGTTAAATATAACGCATCTTTATCCGTAGACGGCACCCCATTTTTCGGGCCATTCAACAGTTTACTTCTGCCTTTTAATTCGACTTCGCCAAATTGGTATACGTCATAAATTATAGTGTGAAGACGTAGCTCCCCTTTGCTTTTGGTACTATTTTACTTGTATTGAATTATCAATAGAGTTGCGATTCATTCAATCAGAGAACTAGTGACAACAATGTGATACAATCTCAAATGCCATAAATTTTCTGTAAGGCATAACATTTGTGAAATATAGGAAATTTGTCTAACGATACGCGTAAACGTTCTACCATCCTTTCTATTGGAAATGAATCTCGACATCAACCCATTTCTTCCCACCACTTCCCACTGCTGGGCAAGTTCTCCTCTCAGGCGAGGGCTTAGGCCGTAGTCCGCCACACTAGGCAATGCGGGTTGGGGACTTTACGCGTTTTCGAAGGTTTCTGAGCTTTCTTCGACGTGCGTTGCGTGTGTTTCCTTCACCAAAAAGCTTATTGTAAATTTAGAATTAAATTCCGTACGTAAATTTGAAAAATTAAACTAAACCTTTTGAAAAAATTTTTAATAAAAAAAAAATTAAACCTTTGTCGCCGAACTCTTAACATGCTGGTCTGACAAGCAGATATTGCGGGCTCGATTCCGGGGCTGAATAAATATTTGCATATTCTACATTTATTTCTCTTGTGAGTTTGGGTGTAATATGTAGTTATCTATATGTGTGTCTCAGGGTATCTCTCACGGAAGAAAGTATTTCTAGTGCGGGGCTATGAGCGTGATTAGTATAATTCAGAAATGCGAGCTCGTTCGAACTCACGGCCTCTGCTTGAGAGACAGTAGGTCAAACCATCAGGCTATCACGAGATGAATGAAACAATTTTTTCGGATCTAAATCGACTATTCTTTTGTTTTGTTTAGGATTTGCGCCATCTACCCAAATTACGAAGCGTTAACTCATAAATCAGAGTACGACATTTTTATTTTGATAATATACCTACAGGTAAGGAACAATAAAAGCTTAAATACTAGAAAGTAAAACTAGGATTTTAAAATTATATGCCAATTTTATGCATAGTTTTACTTTCTAATATTAAACCCACCAAGATGTTGGCAGCGTCCCCCTTCTGTATGGCTGTGCTAATGCATTGGGCAAGGTAGCTGCCAGCCCTTGGATTTCCCAGACAGTCTATTAATTTTTTCGAAAAAATTTTGTACAGATGAAGGGCACTGCGACCCCACGGGTCAAGGGTTTCGACTCCATAGTCTGTAAATAGGTAGTCGAAGCTGAGATCCTGGTACTTATTACTTTTTATTCTTTCCGCCAGCTCAGCTGCGGAGCCAGCCCTCTTGCTGGTATGCTGGAGATGGGATGGGGCAAGTGTGTCGGCACATGCGGCGTCCCACACCAGTACCCGGCCCATAATCCATGGGATGAGAGTCTTCAGATGGCAAACGCTTCTGAAAAATTAGTTTGTATCACACATGCCATCTATTGACACGCATATTCGTCAAAATTATTAATGGTTACCAACACTATTGTTTTAGCCAAAAGACGTCCACTGCGGAACAGGTCTCAATGTCACAAATGCCACGACGATCAGTCCTGCGCCGCTTGCATCCAGCGGATTCCTGCAGCCTTCATCAGATCATCAGTCCACCTTGTGCACACGCCGCGTCTACCGATACGCGGTCGCCACTCGAGAACTCTTCGGCCCTATCGGCCATCTGTTCTACGAGCAATTGCCACTTAAGTTTTGCAATTATTAGGGCTATGTCGGTAACTCTGGTTCACTTGCGGATATCCTCATCATTGATTCGATCTCGCAACAAAACGAGCATAGCCTTTTTCCATTGCCCTTTGAGTGACCTAGAGCCTCTTTATGAGGCTCATAGTGAGCGATCACGTCTCATTGCCGTAAGTCATCACTGGCAACACACACTGGTCGAAGACTTTTGTCTTGGGATCATTCGAAAAAAACTGACTTGTTCATGGTAACGAGGATTTAATTAATATCCACGACCATTTACATAATATAAACTACTTCCAGGCTGTTGATCAACACCATCTAGATATTTTTTTATAACATCAAATGACGGGACGAACAAGTCGTGCGCCTGATGATAAGGTACACGCCTGTCCATACAGTTACAGTGCTATTCAGAGATTTAAATTGCAAAGTCTGAGGGGCACTACCACGGCACCCTTTGCCTGTAATTTCACCAGCACCCTTACCCTTCAAAACCGGAACACAGTAAT
>NW_020653575.1:605556-619923 GCF_003589595.1 Hyposmocoma kahamanoa | reverse complement strand
ATGAGACTTGTCAACTATGGTCTCAGATCTTTGCGATTTAAAGGCTTTCAGTGGCACTGCAACTGTTATGGACAGGCGTGTATCTTACCATCAGGCGCACGACATGTTCGTCCCGTCACTTGATATTCTAAAAAAAAAATCCACTGCATTGTATTTTATTTTTATTTTTAATTTTCTTATTTTTTTTTTCTTGTGTCCTGATACATTTGTAATTTTTACGTGTTATGGCTGTGAATAAAGAATTATTATTATATTATTATTCCTACAGTTTTAAAGAGGTTAAAGATTTATGTATTAAAAGTTATTCCCCTTGTTATAAGAATAAAAGTAGCCCTCATTTCACTAGTAGAGTGTAGTCAATCAAAATGGATAAATGTCCGCATTGGCGATCGGGTATGGCCAATCGGAAACCCATTACAGAGACTGTCGCGTTATGTGCTGCAGTCACGGAAGCTTCACGCTTTTCTTAATACTTTGTATGTAACTGTTTTACAACTCTCCAATGGTAAGTAAGTTAGAGAATGGTACGTAGTGTTTTAGTTATTACTTTGGACAGGCACGCTATGGCTTTTTTGAACAAGGGCCGCGTTCCAGGGCTTCGAGCAGAATGGAGTAGCTGCCAGCTTTCTGATCATTAGAAGCTTCAAACAGGCGAACTGTAGTTTTAGCCAGGATTTTCGCTTATGACTAGCAAAGAACTAAAGTTTCCATTGAAAAATCCCGTTCCTAAAAGACTTCACCCGGTTCTCAACTTGCCGTGGGTGAGCTGCCCCGAATGCACTTACAGCACCTCCCTATTGCTCAGATAGGTACCGGATCTGTTTTGGATACTAAAAGTTACTGGTAAATCCCTGGATGATGACGTTATTGTTGTTACTCGTTTGTATATTTTATTAACCGACTTCAAATAAAGAAGGAGGTTCTCAATTCGACTGTATGTTTTTTTTGTATGTATTTTACGCGATAACTCCGGTATTTGTGAACAGATTTTGATGATTCTTTTTTGTTGGAAAGAGGGTACCTCAGAAGTGGTACCATTTAATTTTGAAGAAAAGCATGCACCTCAATTGTTTTAATGGTTGATTATGCTATTCTCCAATTCAAGGCGTTTTTCTCTCTCAATATACTTTAAATAGTGAGAACCGATTTTTATTATCTCCTGTGTCAAGTTCCGTAAAGTGGCGAACTAGGGGATGAATCCGGGTTTGCGCACTTTTCGGTAACCGATTATAATAAAACTTGGCAAATAGATGTAATTCCACGTACTTTTGATGTCGGTTGTTTTAGTACTCTGTACTCAGATTATTTATCACACATTTTTTGTAATAGTTTAAAGGCCAATTAGCACTATATTTACTGCAAATGTAGAGAGAATAAAATAGTATTGCAGCATACTGAGAATTACATCCAAAACGTCAAAGGTATCGTCAATCGTTATAAATTTACAAGTTGAGGTGACGCGTAACGCGTGCGCAAAATTATACGCAAGGGTGTATGTATGCATAGTGAGACCATACAAATATATTAGTAATTTCAACGTTACAAAACAAAAAGCAAAGCGACAGATTAGAAGTGGCTAAGTACCGTTTATATAGTGGCAGTAGAGCTTCTTGTAAAAGAGTTCGTCCAGGGAAGTACTGCTACCTTTCCTATTTCTGCCGCCAAAAAGTAATGTGAGCATTGCTGCGTTCCGATTTTGAAGGGAAGGACAAGTTCTATATGTCTGTAATTTCACCAGCACCCTTACCCTTCTAAACCAGAACGCAGTAATCCTCGCATTATTGCTTGGAGGCAGAAATACGTAAGGTAGCAGTGCTTCTGGACGAACTCTTTCCCATGGAGCTCTACTGCTACTAGAACTGACTAACTAAACTTCAATGGGAAAAGCGCTAAACACCCGAATAAGATATACTAAATAAAATTACATGCTTCAGACCCAAGCATGTTTTGTACGAAAAACGTATTTTTCTAGATACTCTATGATCGTTTACGTGATCATTAAAATAATATTGTCTGGATCTGAATCACTTTTCATATTGTACATTTCGATGTACAATGGACATTAGGGGGCTATAGAGATAGTAAGTGTAAGTAAATTATCGCACCTCTATATAATCCACATCGTACCTAAACTACAGTCATTTTATGAAGATAAAAGAAACAAACGACGATCATTACGTTGACAAAACTTTTTTTAATGGTAACACGAAATTTGACTAAACACAAAATGGTTCGCGTGTGGCGACACGCTATGTTCAAATGAGGATGTGATTGCGTACCAGGTGAGCTCATTTAAAATTTTATTTAAAAAATGTGCGTCAGCTTTAGCACAAAATAATATCGCTCCTTTTGATGTAATAAGGTCACATCTGGAAAATAACAACTTTTTAGAAGAGAGGTTTAAAGATTGTACGAACAAAATTAGTCGAAATGTTTTTTTATTAATTTTTAAATTTTGTGTTAATTTTTTTTAAATTTCTTTTTTAATTATTAAAAAATAAATTCGCATTTGAGCGCCATCTCAACAAATGGAAAGTGACGATGAGGTCGACGATGGAGCACTCCGCTTTGAAAAGGCCCAAGTTATACCGTTCAGGGTAACAAGTCGCATGCAGGGAATCTCAAAAATCATTCTGTAATATTTATTAATTTAATCCGAGAGAGATTTGATCGGAGATATAAAATTTGCTCAGTAATGAGGAGCGTGTCACGCACTGCTGGCGTGAAGTGGCTGCTGGCACTAAGGTCTAGGCAGGTAGTGATGATGATGGAAAGGGTCGAAGGTATAACTAAATCTATAAACCTGTGTAGCCTTTATTTTATGGTTAATAGGAGAGATATAAAAGTATGACTTTCATGTGATAAAATCACTTTTGTCGTATGATCACATGTGAATACATGATATTATAATTATTATTAGGGTGGCTTCATTCGGGACCTTTGCGGCCCCTTATCCATGCGACCATTAACTGATCTATTGTGATCACCGGTAATTACAGTTCGGAGCCAAGGTCAACAGCATTAAAGAACAGTATTAAAGAACTGAAGGACTTACCTAGCTCCAACAGTTCTTTTTAGTAACAGTAGAGCTCCTTGTGAAAGAGTTCGTTCAAGGAAGTACTGCCACCTTACCTATTTACGCCGCCAAGCAGTAATGTCAACATTACTGTGTTCCGGTTTTGAAGGGTAAGGGAGTTTGTGAAATTACAGACACATGAGACTTGTCAACTTACGTCTCAGGATGACGGGCGCAGTGGTAGTTCCCCTCAAATCTTTGTGATTTAAAGCTCTGAGCGGCACTGCAACAGCTATGGACAGGCGTGTCGCTTACCTCCAGGCGCAAGACTTGTTCGTTCCGTCACTTGATATTATAAAAATAAATGTCCTCTGAGTGTGGAACTTCGAAAGCCAATTAGACTAGACGGCAGCATTGGGTGAGGAGATGCACAGGAGTTTCATTCGCCTTGTGGCAGAATCTCATACTCTGTTTCTCTCTGCCCAATATTTGACATGTGCTTGTTCAAGCCACAATGCCTTATTAAGGCTCTAATCAGCGTGTTGATGCCGTCCTGTTCAGTAATAGAGCTTCCCTAGAGTGTTTAGCACTGTAGGCAGCTATCAGCTATTGAATGTTCAAGACCCTTGGTCTGCAACCACACGTTTCGAAAACGTGTACACGCACGTTCAGCAGAGTGCGCTTTGCCAGGCTATGTGCTATCCCTGTAAAGGGCTTGGTGCCATTGAAGGTCTTCCTAGCACCAGCCTTTGCCAGTTAATTGAATACACAATATATTGAGTTCTATATTGAGTTTTTATGAGGGTTTTCGCAATGGCTACGAATATAAACGTTTTACTTTTTTTGAAACAAACCAACGTTTCGTGCTCTTTATAGGTCACATGTTTACGGCTGACTTGTTTATTTGATAAAAACAAATATACGCGATTTAGACCCGAAAAAACATTACACTTCCAATACAAAAATATATCCAAATGCTAAAGTTTCTTTCCTAAACAACTGCGATGGAAGAAAACAATTTGTAGACACTTACTTATCATATATAAGTAAAACAAAATGGTACTACTTTCGAACACACGGAGTCGCATGTATGTGTATAAACTATACACTGTTCAGTGCAATGGTTGGGCAGGATAGCGATCGTATTTACAGTCTTGGATTTATGGTGAATATATTTTGTAAAGCCAATATCGGATACAAAAATGTTTTGAAAGCTTCTGAATAAACAGTTTTGCTCATTCCCGAAAGCACGCCAACCTATGTCCCCGTTTGCGTCAGCAAGTCGAAATAAATGACAAGCGATCAAGCAACCGAAGGAAAAGTCGAAAAATTTTGGTGAAAAATTTTGTCAAGAGTTAACGAGGCTTGTCTGTCAGCGTCGTGGAGTTTTTGGTCCCCAAATGAGGCAAAAACGCTTTGGCTATTATACTTAATGTCCTAGGGTTGTTTCCGTCACACATGAAACTTTGTCGTGTTTACAAAGTTTTGTTTGATCACCCGCTGTGTAAGAAATGGCACATTTTTGTTTTTACTGCACAATAAAAGGTTTACTATTCTTGCGTATTTCTTTTAGTAAATTGCAAAATGCAATGACTGTTTAAAGGTCTTAGTTATTTGTAATTTAGTAGCAGTCGACGTTCGACTTTCAGATTAAGTGCAGACGAGCAGTCCATCTGTTGGCAGCCTCAGCTTTCAAGAAGATTGTTGTGTTGTGTGGAATTCACTATTTACTTCATTAAGTTACCGTAGGTAGTCACTAAGCATAAGTAGTATAACAAAGAATTTGTCCCTTATAGAAACCTTCGTATACGGGAGTTGGAGAGAGTCACAACATCAAAGTTTTCTACCTTAGAAGAGTAGTGAAAGTGTCAAACATATCTCGCCCTTTGTACTTGTTCGCAACTTGAAATGCGGGCAGATACGTCGCATCGAAACTTTACATCAAATATTTAGTTTCTAAGAGTTTTGGCTCACCTTGTTGGGCTCGACGATGGCAGATATCAATTTGGTGTGATAATATTTTAAGGTAAAGTACAAAAGAGATACATTAGTGGTTAATAAGTCGACGTAATGTATTAAATGTCCGAAAGGTTCTGGCCACTTTGAAATGAAACAGTCTTTTTAGTGTGAGATTCAAATTAGAACCTTTTTAAAATAAAATAAAAACTTAAAATTTTAGCTTTAGGTGTTTGTTTTAAAAAAATCAAACTTTTGAAATTCTGACGTGGCACTATGCATTGGGAACGACTTGAAACATTAACGGTGTTTATAGAGCGGATACAGCAACCGAACACATTGTGCTTTTTTGGTTTGTCCGACACTACTGTTTGGACGACTATAGCGCCAAGGTGTGCTATATACCAATGATATTCAATGACAACTTGTCATTGAATATCATTGGTATCGAGTGTATAACCAGAAATAGAGACGAAATGTCATTTAATTTGTTTGAAACCTATTCTGCCAAATTTTACGGTGATAACTGTGCTCCGATTGGCCCGCCCGAATTCGAAACAATTGACGGGTGTCGTCAATTGTTTCACTTCAAATCGATCAGTTGCGCTTTGCTATAACGGACGAAAATTGAAAAATTACATATTTATTTACCGATGAAATGTGATTCCGTTTGTTTTTGTAATAACATGTTTTGCTGTTTTTCCCACACCACCGAATGGAACAGCCCCTCATAGTTAAAGATATTGTTAGAAATCTATAACAGAAATCATAAAAACGACTTAAAATTAAAAATAATTTTAATGAAATAAAAATCGGTTACAAAATCTAATGTTCAAATTTGAAAAGCACGGGACGTTATACAAATCAACGAGAGGCAAACGCGTCGAGAGCACACTAGCAAAAAGCAAAAAAGCCGTTCGCCTGGTTTGTAACGCCTTATATAAAATTCGTCGCTGACAGTTGGCAGCTATGACGGTCGGTTGGCAGCTCTTGCAGAGACGTTCCTAACAATATTATCTTTATTACAATAAATACATAATATTTTTGGAATGTACGAAGACGTACACACAGGTTAGTTGTTGGCGCCGTATTATTTCAGCTTTTTAATTTGTGATTTCAGGGCAAACGAGAGTTGATATTTAAAAGTGATATAAGGCCCATTTGCCTGATAAGTTGTCAGGGATGGACGATCCTTATTTCGTTTCTATTTCTGGTTATATACTCGATGATCATTGGCAGGTTACTGTTGAAGTCAATCTGTCGCAATATACTGAAGAAAAAGATCAAAGATCATCAATATAGTTATCTAAGGTTATAGGTATACGCTTGATCGGGGACATACTCACTCAGCGTGACCACATTGGCATATTCGTTGATAGCGTTCAATATATATGTAGGGACACTTGTATTTTTTTAGAATTAGAATAGTTATGATAATATAATAATTAAATATATTTATAATTATCAGTTTATGACATGTAAGCGTGTTGGCAATTTAGCTGTAAGTTTGCAATGTAAATGAATTAATAAATAAATAAAACGAACAAGACCTGTGCCTGATGATAAGCTATACGCCTGTCCATTACAGTTACAATGCCACTTAGAGCTTTAAATTGTAAAGATCTGAGAGGCACTGCCGCTGCGCCCGTCACCCTGAGACATAAGTTGACAAGTACCTGTACCATAAGTAGGCACATGGGTGCCTGTAATTCCACCATCACCCTTACCCTTCAAAGCCGGAACACAGTAATGCTGACATTACTGCTTGGCGGCAGAAATAGGTAAGGTGGCAGTACTACCCTGGACGAACTCTTTCACAAGGAGCTCCAAAAAACATATGAAGTGTCCGAACGGCAACGGCAAGTATTGGTACGTCGTACGGGGAGCCTCCTTTCGTGTACAAGGTTATAATGTCTTAATAAATAACCCACAGATAAAAGATATTATGTTATTTGTGTTGAAGAAATGATTCTTCGTGCAAAGCGATTAACACAATGGTTGAACTACAGCGTCCTAAAAAGAATCATACCTACTTTAAGTTCTTTGGTCGTTCAGTAACGGACGGCTTTCTTAGATCTAGTACAACCTTTTTTTTTATTTTATTGATCAAAATACAGATTTACATTTTACATCTCAAAATTTACAGATTTTAGATAAGAAATACTTATTTACTAATTACAAGCATAGCTCACAAAAGCCCGAATGGCTTTATCGACTGCAAAGGAGTTCAGGCAAATTTAAGTAAAAACATAATATAACGGAGCAAAAATAACAGGTACATAGACTAGTGTCCCATCATGTTATACAATCAGCACAGTTCAGTTGTAAAATCACAACAATTTGCCAAGTTTTATTGAAATCAGTTACCGAAAAGTCGCGAAACCGGATTCATCCCCTAGTTCATCCCGAGATGTTGAGAGGCAAACTCAAATTGAAATAATCTTTATTTCATAGGTAAGCAAATTAAACTTGAAATCGTCATATTGATTAAACATTTCGTAAGAATGAGCAAGAAACTCTAATTTCGTCTCCAGAGCACGTACCTATCTTTTTTTTACAATAACAAGATACGGGACGAACGTAGCAACATGCCTGTCTATATCGATTTTGATAATTTTTATGAGATTTAAATAATAAAGATCTATGGGGCACCTGCACCTGTCACCCCGAGAGCCTGTAATTTCACCAGCACCCTTACCTTTCAAAATCGGAACGCAGTAATGTTCACATTACTACTTGGCTAAGCCGGTTCTAATCTTCTACTACTCACGTACGTGTACATACATATGTAAGGGTCAGTTTCGCACCATCTCGAAGACATTAAGTGATCAGGTGTCGAGAGACGTGTTAACACTATTACTGCCGTATAATATTGCATTGCGAATTTTAAATGCTTGGTTTACATGTAGGTTGCGAGATATGACTTCCTAAACGACTTCTTTTTAATGCTTTTAGCAAATTGTACATATGTATGGAGTGGATACAGTTCGCATTATGATGAACCTTAGTGGTTTAAAATGCGACAAGAAACATTGTTATGTATTATCTTTCAAATGGTAAATAAAATAAAATAAAATATTGTAATCGATTGGCGTGCCACCAAATAAATAAATATCACATGTGCTTTCAGAACGGTAATGAAGATTAATAGACTAGATTTGAATACTGAGGTCTCAAAATGTACTTCGGGATGATAACACACGTGTTTTGAGGGTAGTTAGATGCGTCTTCTTCTTGGAGTTCCTGTCCTGTCAGAGGTTGGACAACATCATGGCAATCCTGACTATAGAGACTACCGCTCGATAGAGCGAGGTGGTACTGCAGCCGAACCATTCCCTCAAAATTTTCAACCAGGAGTGCCACCAATACCATTAATTCGTTTTCCAGCGATTTTGCCTTGAATGATAAGATGGAGTAATTTGTACTTATTGTTCCTTATGACGTGGCCGTAGTACGACATCTCCCTGGACTTAATGTGTTCATAAGCTCCACTTTTTTAAGTTTACAAAGTTGATATTTCAATGAAGGTAATTATTTTTGTAAGGTATTAAGGGACGGGACGAACAAGTCGTACGGCTGGTGGTAAGCGACACGTCTGTCCATAGCAATTGCAGTGTCACTCAGACATTAAATCGCAAAGATTGAAGGGCACTGCCACTGCACATACTCACCCTGAGACATAATTTGACTAGTCCCATATGCCTTTGATTTCACCATCATTCTTACCCTTCAAAACCGAAACGCAGTATACTCACATTACATTCTCTTATACATGAATGACGAGGCCAAGATTTATAATGCAATTTGCGAGTTCACATATAATTACTACACGTATAATATTTTAATGTACTATTTGTTTGTATTTCAAGGTATTTCATAAGATAGATGCATTTCCTTTAAGTTTATATTCAAAATTACTACAAAAAAGTACGTCGTTTTGGAGTCCATGTAAACCCTATCGATCGTGCAGTCGCGATGGACCAGGTGTTGTAATGCCATTAATATCAATTGAACATTGACCGTCTGCCACTTGCACTACCACTTTAACAGGCCCTTCCTTGCCCGTCTCTTTCGTACTTTATGCGATGTATAATACAAGGTTTCTGTATATAGTGGCTCAGGTCATTTTAAACTGGTGTGGAAATATTTTATGAGCCGATTTCCGTCGTTCGAAGACTAATGCGATTTTGTCAGACTAATGCCTTTCCGTTTCGATACATTTGTTTTTATTTTCTTTCGCGTTTTAAATATATTAAATTGTAAGTAAGTCGTTACACAGAGACGGCTTTATTCAATGCCTACTTTTTTATTTTGTTTGTAATATTTTTATATGATACCAAGTGGCGGGACGGACAAGTCGTGCGCCTGATTGGAACAGCACAATCAAAATATTATATTTAGGTACAAAAAATCAAAATGTAAATATATGTATACAATTAGACACTAATTTAAAAAAAAACGACAATGAAATCTTGGCCTGTAGCGGCGTTAAATCACGATGAGTGGAGAAAGGAAAGGATGCCTTTGGGAAAATAACAGCTGAAAAATGAAATGAAATGATAGGAATCGTGTTATATAGAATGAAATACAAATACATAGCGTGCTATTTTACGTATTTTCCCATCATACGGTAAAAGAGCGGGCGATTAAAATGTAAGATGAAATTGCTGATCGTTGAAAGGATATCAAACACTTTTTATGCCTTTGAGAGTAAAAACTTATGCTTGTATTTGATTAAATACTATGCTAGTCATTTAGTCACCATATTTGTATTGCAAAAACGAGCGATTCGTTTTGTGTACCGTCTAAGCTCTCGGGTTTCTCTCAGAGAAAAGTTTAAGGAGACTGGTATCATGACTGTGGCAACACAGTACATTAGCTAAAATATTTTATATGCCCGTAAAAGTATACATAATTTCAATAAGAAAGAAGATCCATAATATTAACCTTAGAGCTAAGTCCAAACTCATGGTACCACGATTTCGTTTAACCAATGTAAACGACTCTTTTATGGGGAACTGTATACGTTTTTACAATAAGATTCCGGAGCACATAGTAAGATTATAATTTTCTAAGTTTAAAAACTACATTAAAAAGATTTTTATTGAAAAGTCATATTACAAAACTGAAGACTACGTCTTATATAAACCTGTATGGTAAGACGATACGGCTCCAGAATCCACACAAAATTGATTCAAAGCGTATTCCATAGCATTTAAGTTTATTTGAAAAGAGCGATCCCTAGAGTTTCTTGCTCGTTCTTTTCAGAGAAGTCAGCATAGTGAACGAGCTTAAGCTTTAAGCTACTACACGTTTTCAAATGTAAATTTATTTTACCTATGGAATAAATGATCTTTGATTTTGACTTTGATTATTATCATCATCATCATAATAGCCTAATGGTTTGACTTGCCGCCTCTCAAGCATAAGCCGTGTGGGTTCGGGTCTGGGCTCGCACCACTGACTTTTCGTGATTTACGTGTGAAATTTAATTTGAATTTTACTAAGAGCTTTTTGGCGAAGGTAAACATTTTGATAAAATCTGCTCGTCGAAGTAGGTTCACGTTAACGTAGCAGACTTTCGCCTGAGAGCTTGATGATAAGAAAGTAACTAATAAATATGATACAACATCACATACGTTGCTTCGATCCTAAAGTAAGTAACTGAAGCACTTGTGTTATGGAAATCGGAAACGATGATGGTAACGCTCAGACCCGAGATAGTATAGAACAGTTAGTTTATCGACATTGACCCGGCCGGGGATCTAACCCGGGGCCCCAGAGACGGCGACTCTATGAAAACCTGTGTGCAAGCCATTCGAACACAGAGGTCATGATGATATATGAAAACATAATGTGAGATTATGAACACTTTTTTTTAATAGAAGACTCGTGTTGGACGTATGCGTAGGGATAGTGTAGGTATGTGGATCTATAAATACCGGTAAGAAATGCGGAAGAGACGCACTCTTTGCAGGGGCTTCTGCCTTAAAAATGTGGTAATTTTTAATGACTATTACGTAATTTGTTTACGTTTATTTTTTTTAAACTAAATTTCAGGTATTCTGCAACCGTCGCCGTCCCAACAGGGTAAAAGTTAGCAACAATAAAATTCAAGGAACAATCGAAAGCGTGCAGTAGAAGCCATTTACCGTCAGTGCTCAACATGTGACCCAGGCACAAGGCGGAAATACTATGACAAAATTGTACGCGTGATACTTGAGGGTTACTTTACCTTAAATTACGTGCATTGTAGCAACTCACAGCCATACTATTGGGTAGGATTTTCCTTTAAGTAAATAGCTTGAGTTATGGGGTATTTGTTTCCAAAAAGTTTTTTGAACTTTTGTGTACATTCGGTGCCATAAGATACCTGACCCACTTTCTATCTGACATTTTGGTTTTGAGAGGTCCTACGTATTCAATAGAAAAATGTTAATGGAATTTTGGCCTTATGGTTGAAAGAACAATGGCGAAATTATTGTTTAAAGAATTCGTTAGCTTCTTCAAACGTCATAATTACAAGTTTGATTAAAATAGCTTCATTAGATTTTTCAAATAATACTAAGGGTTTGGATATGAAATCATATTTAAATGAAACTTAAATAAATAAATAGTATGTAACCGGACCATCCGGACTGACATATACAACTGTCAGTTTCTTGGTTTCTTAACATTGACGGACAGCTAATCGCCAAAAAGCTTAGACTATGGAAACTAAAGGACATGTTACGTTGACATACATAAACCAGATGTTATATGTAGGTATATGATGAATTTCGATGTCGAAAACATAAACATGTTATTGTCTTTGTTTAACTATTACGTGACGTCTTAAGCCAAAGGAGATAGTATTACATTGGTCTGTGTCAAACACGGGAATCGAAAATACGTAACGTCATCTTAAATGCCAACCGTGTCCATTTCGCAGTACATGAGGTACATGATACCGTTGTCAAAAGTACATCAAATGTCAAAACAAATGTTTTTCCAAATGTACTGTTGAATTATTCGCATGTATTATAATTAAATTGGACAAAAATATTGACACTGAGAATAATTAGGTATTAATAAAAATGCGACGCTGCAGCATTAAGGGGTGTGGCTTTAGAAAAAGTGCAAATCGATCGAATGTTACATTGCACAGGCATGTGTTATTTTTCTGTCTATAAATCACAAAATATCCCAAATATTTCATGTAAATAGACTTATTTAAGTAGTTTATTTATAAATCTTGCCCAATTTTTCTTTTGTTACTTTAGGTTGCCTGTTTGTTTGTATATTTGGATGATTGTTGTTAACGATTATTTTGAAATAGTGTTGATCTTGTAAGCATACATATTATCGGTATTCTGTTATTAAAACAATTCACTACGAGGTTTTTATTGTTTTATTATTACTATTTTTATTATTTCAAGTTTTCCTACAAATGAAAAAAGGAAGAAAGAATGATTGGAAATAATAGGACTGCCGAATATAAACGTTTTATCAAAGACCATCTTCATTTGTTCGCTTCATTTAGAAGAGTCAAATAATAACAGAACTTTGAATTGAACTACAGACACAACAAGTAACAGAACTAGTTACAGATAACATGGCAATGCTATTCAACCATTAAGTTTATTGGTAAATAATTTTATGTTCAATTTACATTAAACAAGACTCATTTACTAGTTATTCTCAGTTCCTGAAAACAAAATTATCCACTCGTTCCTAATTTTTCCAATGACAACTCTAACAATTAAAAATGACAATTTTTTTAAAGCCTGCAATACAATGACATGTTAGTCCAATGTTGCCGGGTAAAGGCCAATACTAACGAATAGACAGCCTATTTGCCTTGCCTTGCCATCGTTCGGTTTAATGATAATATACCATTTGAGATTAAATTATTAGACTTGTGTTTGTTTAGACATACTTTGGTTACAGTAAACTAAAGAAACAAAAAAAAAACAACAAACAAAATTCAAGCCATATATTTGCATGTCGATAATGACTTATCGATAGATTATGGTACAACACTAAAGAATTCCGCCATTTGTAACTTTCAAATTTTGGTTATAAGCACGTTGATTCTGTAGTTAGGGCAGCTACTTTCTTTTATTTTTTTTCCATCCTCTAAGCCAAAAAGAGATGTTCAATACCTACGCATAGATTGGATCGATTTGCAATAAGAGATTAACTGCTTTTTTACAAAAAATAAAGTAGCTAATCCCGACTCCATATTTGCCCTATTTTAGAAAGTGGCATCTATTCATGTCATCTTTCACACAATACTTCCTTTACCTTTTCTTTTTTATGTGTCTTTACCAATGATTCTATATTACGAGTTTTATGTTTTAGACCTACTGCCCCTCAACCAGAGGGTCGTAGGTTCGAATACGGGCTTGCACCTCTGAGTTTTTTAATAATATCAAGTGACGAGACGAGCAAGTCGTGTGCCTGGTGGTAGCTACACGCCTGTCCATAACAGTTGCAGTGAAACTTAAAGCTTTAAAGACTTAGAACTTACCCGACCCTTTAAAACTCTTAGAGTTTTAATAACTCGCAAAGTTCTAAGAGGTATTGCCACTGCGTCCGTTACCCTGAGACATATGTTGAGAAGTTCCATGTACCTGTAATATCACCAGCACCGTTACCCTTCAAAACCAGAACGCAGTAATGCTCACATTACAGCTTGGCGACAGAAATAGGTAAGGTGGCAGTACTTACCTGGACGGACTCTTTCACAAGGAGCTCTACTGCTACTAAAGTTTTATTTTAAGGTCAACATTTTTTTATATATTTTAGATAATACTATGTTAATGAAATTCGTATTTTACTTATTTAAATAAAGTTATATTTTCCAAAATAAAAACGAAACTATTGGTCACCCTCCGGAAAACGCAGTCTTAGAATTAGCCCACATATTGTCGCCCTATATAAATCTTCCCTTAAAAAGAGACTAGGGTCAGGCAGTGCCAGTATTTGTCGAACGATCCGTTTGCCGAAGCGCAATTATATTAAGATTACATATTTATCTCCCGTGGCCAACCGATTCCTTATGGGGGCTTTTCTGGAATTTTGATTTTTGTAGAGCTGCAAATACCATGCGGTTTAACGTTTATATGTGTCTGTAAATAATAATAATAATAATAATAACGCACACACTCAACATAGCCCCGCACTAGGGAAACCCTGTGTCGCGGGTGCCATGGACACACACATAGACAACCACAAATTACACCCAAACTCACGTGAGAAATAATTGTAGGCCATACAACTATTTCTCCCGGCCCGGGAATCGAACCTGGGACCTCTGCGTGGCGTGGCATGGTAACCGTTCGGCCACGGAGGCAGTTAATAAAGTAAAGTAAAGAGAGAGATATAAGAAATAAATAAAGTAAAGAGAGAGA
>NW_020653575.1:586591-605546 GCF_003589595.1 Hyposmocoma kahamanoa | reverse complement strand
TAAAGTAAAGAGAGAGATATAAGAAATAAATAAAGTAAAGAGAGAGATATAAGAAAATATTTGAAATGAAACTCTTTGAACAATTAAACAAACCAGCTGACTGTAGTCAGTCACAAATACACGCGACCTAGATCCGAAAAATGGTTTCATTTCCTATGTGTAACAATCGCGCAAATGTAAGAACTTTATTGAGAAACAATTAGCGTCCAGTTACGCGACGCAAAAGTTTTCGGGTTACTCCGTTACTCCCAGTTACTCCGCTTTCAAGTACATTAATGGCGAATCTGAATTCTATTTACTATACAACAATATTTCAACTCCTTTGAACAATATAACCGCGCGGCGGCCGTCCGGCCGCTGCGCGGTCGCTGCGTAGACCGGATTCAAGCCAGACTCGCCTACGCGTCCGGGACGCTCATTTAAGTTAAAACGTAAAAGCTAAATAAATACAGCGTATTTTGCCATGACAATTAGATTCACGCGGTCGCTGCGCGGCGGCAATGAGCGCGATGAAATTCGTGCCGAATGAATGCGCTCTTACGGTTTGCACTGAGATCACTGGATGAGGAACATCCGGTTTCGATTACTTGCAGAACCGATTTGGAAAATGTATGTTTCTAAACTATATTTGGTCCGGGTGTTCTAGGAAGTACGAAATACGTGCGCAAAGAGTTGATTTAATGAAACAAATTATTGATTTTCCTAGCTAGTTATAAACGGAACCATAATCTGTAGCTATGTTTAAATAAGTAAACGTCTTGTCTTTTCATATAGTATTAACAATTGTATTATATCAATGAGTAGGTGGGAAGTATCAACTCGTGCTGAATCATCCAACCCCGGTCTGTCCAGTTTGATCCCCAATATTGATTCTGGGATCACCAGCAGATCTTATCATTGTTTTAAATGTTCGCTGCGGAACTATGGGATTGGCCAGCTGAGAATTTGATTTACTAGCGATTGGATACGAGTATTTTGTCTATCTCTGGATATAATTTGTATTGTGGACTTTGTAAGTAAAGATGAAAGTCACTTACCCCAGCCGTGTCAATATCTTGACCTCATTTATTTAAAATAAAGGACACAATCACAACCACTAACCGAACACCACCTAAATATTTCGAAGCCTCCAATGAACACTACGTCAACTTAATTTTTTGGCCACTTTCTATTATTTTTGTAAACAGCCATATTTATGTACTAATAATGAATGAATTTTATGAAAAAAATAAAGAAACAAAAACAAAACTAAAAATAAAAACAAAAAACTAATTTTATGAAAAAAAAAACAAAGAAACAAAAAACAAAATAAAAACAGAACAGGTCCAAAAATGAAGTTGGCGTAGTGTTAATCGGAGGCATCGATTTCAATTATCACTTACAACACACTAGCTGGTGCCAGTGACTTCGTCTGCGTAGAAATAAGTACTTCGCGTAGCTTACTACGGCTCTACTCTATGAGTAGAACTACTGGCTGAGTGAATATAGTTTTGTATTTAGAATGTGTTTAAAAAAATAGGATAGAGAAAAGAACATCTTGGCAGATCTAGAAGTAGCCTCAAGAAGTAAATATGTGAAAAATACAATAAACATCTAATTTTGAACTTAATCCCAGTTTATATTTATAAAGTACCTCTCGCTACGCAACCTGAGCTATCCCCTAGGCTACAGTACTGTACTAATTACCATAGGTTTATTGATTCTCCATACAAATTTCCATTCCCTATATCACCCCTTTTAAGATTTATTTTTGTGACAAAACGTAATCTATGTGCTTCTCCTTGTTAAGACCTATCTTTGTACCAAAATTCATTAATATTGGTTCAGCGGTTTAGGCATGAAGACGTAACAGATAAAGTCACTTTCGTATTTATAATATTAGTTTGGATTGCAGTCAAATTCAATTACTAATTACATTTTAAGTTAGTAATTGAAATACAAATAGAAAAATACGATATTTTTCCTCATTTATTAAAAAAAAATTACAATCATTATGTAACACTAACCGGACGTCACGAAAATATTTGAAATATGAATTACGAAACACTACACTGCGCACTGTCAGATTTTGAAATCAGAGTTTGATTTGAAATCATCATCACCATCACCTCAGTTCGTTAACGTCCACTGAAATACCAATAACAAAATACATTTTTGGTAGTAATTCAAATACAAATACAAAATACGCGTTTGAATTACAAGTATTTCAAATACTTCATGTTTGCGAGAGAGAAGGGCATTAAGAGGCTAGAAAGATTTGTAACGGCTATAAAATATTTAAGTCACTAAAAGTTAGGCTAATATTTAGTAACTTTACTGTAATAAATTTAACAAAACTGAGTAAAACAAATCACCAAAGGAAGTTTTTAACATTAAAAGCGTTTAAAGCCGTTGATTTATTTCACGTTCCGACCGACCGGATCGCCCTACACATGACGTGGGAATCGATTACAATGCCCGATCGATGGTAATACCGATATAAATGGACTAATTATTGTTTTCGCGGTCAACTGTGTCGCCTACTGTCCATAGATGTATTTCCCTTTGTGTTTTTTAAAAGAAATTGTACAGTCAAGTTGGGTAACTTTGAATTTCTTTAACTTTGAATAAAACTGGTCTGAAGATTTTTTTCTCAAAAAACTTGCAGTCAAATACATTGATAACTGCGTGAAACGGAGATATAACATATTTTAGATGTCATAGGGATCATTTTACCTCTAGATGTTCAAGCGATATTCGTATTTTCCGGATGCGAATCGGACTTAGTGCACAAGTAACATCCGAAGTGGGTCCGAGTTTTCTAGATTTGTATAGTCTCGCGCACACACTCATAGCTCCGCACTAGTGATACCCTGTATTGCGGGTGCCATGGACACACTCATAACCACAAACTACACCCAAATTTACGAGAGAAATAAATGTAGGCGATACAAATATTTCTGGCCCGGGAGTTGAACCCGAGACGTCAGCGCGGCAGTCCAGCATGGGAACCGTTCGGCCACAGAGGTAGTCACGAATTGGATGCAGTGCGGAAAGGAGGGCGTCTAATTGGCCATACTGCCAGATCTTAGATTGAACTTTTTCTTCAATAGTTTGTCTGATATTTTTTCGCGGGAAATCGTTATATATATTGTTAGGAACGTCTCTGCAAGAGCTGCCAACCGACCGTCATAGCTGCCAACTGTCAGCGACGAATACTATTTAAGGCGTTGCAAACCAAACTACCGGCTTTTTTGCTTTTTGCTAGTGTGGTCTCGACGCGTTTACCTCTCGTTGATTTGTATAACGTCCCGTGCTTTTCAAATTTGAACATTAGATTTTGTAACCGATTTATATTTAGTCGTTTTTATGATTTCTGGTATAGATTTCTAACAATATAATCTTTACGGTGGTTTTATCAAAACAGGAAAAAAAGCCAGTTATCAAAGAACTTATGAAAATTATGCGCTATTTCCCGTTCACGGTGTTCAACGAGTTAAAAGTACGTGTGCTACAGTTTTCACAGTGGCAGTGCCCTTGAGATCTTTGCAATTTAAAGCTCTGAATGGCACTGCAACTGTTATGGACAGCTTACCATCAGGCGCACGACTTGTTTGTCTCGTGAATTGATATTATAAAAAGGAAAAAAAAATGTAATAGCAAGTGTATATACTTTTAAGTCGACTGAAAGCGTCCGGTCTGTAACAAAGGCAAAGGGCAACTGAATAAAACCCGATGACAGATGAAACTCGAAGTTTGCCGCAAGACATTGCGAAAACAGAAACACTGTACCTGTCAAATTGTTTCACCGCGTTTATCTTTATTGCGTTAGAATAATCAAAAGCGCGAGTTTTAGTTGATATCTTAAAGACATGTGTTACTCACTGCACATCAGTAAGCAATAGGTCATCCACCCCTATTTATCGCTTCATTCGACCGATGCGAGGGTGAGGGCATGTGAGGGTGCGCCTGTCACTGACTCTATCTTATCTAGTGCAGATATTCTAGCTGTGATGTGACTGAGTAATGAGGTCCAATCACACCCAATCACACTGGTTTGGTATGTGATATTCTAGTTTACTTAGACGACGTGCTAGAGGTTGACTAGTAATGATTTTCGATGAACCACCAATGGTTTCATGACCTAGGTTGATTGTTGTCGAAGTGCATACTGATTACTATGGAAACACATAGCCACTTTACCTACTGTACCTGTGACGAAACTGACCTCTTTCATTGCCATCCCACCTTTTTATTACCTTGGTACCTGGTCACTTCTTTTTAACCGACTTTAAAACAGGAGAAAGTTATCAATTCGACTGTATGATTAATTTATATTTGTATATATGTTACGTGACAACTCCGGCTTAAATTTGTGACCCGATTTTCATGATTTTTTTTGTGGGAAAGAGGGTACCTCAGCAGTGGTTCCATTTAAATTTGAAGAAAATATTCCATCTCTAAGAGTAGCAAACTAGGGGATAAATGACTTTTGAAGTCGGTTTTTTTAACCGATTTCAAAAATAGGAGGAGGTTCTCAATTCGACTGTACGTATTTTTTTTGTATGATGCTACGCGATAACTCCGGTATTTGTGAACCGATTTTCATGATTATTTTTTGTTGGAAAGAGGGTACCTCCATAGTGGTCCCATTTAATTTTGAAGAAAATCATCCACCTATAAGGGTGGCTTTTTATAAATTTTATTATAAGGAGCAATTATCTTAATAGTCAATTTTGGTATTCTCCAATTCAAGGCGTTTTTTTCTCTCAATATACTTTGAGTAGTGAGAACCAATTTTTTTTATCTCCAAGTCCCGTATAGTGAAAAACTAGGGGATCAATCCGGGTTTGCACACTTTCCGGTAATCGATTTCAATAAAACTTCGTAATTATATGTAATTCCACTTACTTTTGAGGTCGGTTTTTTTAGTACTCTGTACTGAGATTATTAGTACTCTGTACTGATATTATAAAATTTTGAATCATTCTTGAACTCCCTTTACCTTCAGTATTCTAAAGCCGGGTACTCACTAGCGAGCTGCAACCGTAACCGTGGCAAAATTCATAGTGTGCACGTGGTTCGCGAGCTTGCCGTGAGCGAAACGCGTGCGGTTCGCAGTGAGCCAACGCGACGATAAACCAGGTACCAGTGAGTGAAAACTGTTTCACTCGTACACATTAGAAACTTGTTACTGTATCTGTCACGTTACAGTGATGGCTCGGTAATGAGCCGGCTTTACGTTAGTTCGATCCGTCGTCAATTTCTTCAAAATTCTGGAAATGAACACGCCCATAAATCATCACCTTCGTTTATTCTTAAACTTCACGTCGTTTACTATTAAAATAATAAAGATACATAAGGCCTTTTAAGGTGAATATTCTTATCGTGTTTAATCTCGTATAGTAATTTTTTTTTATAACATCAATTGACGGCACGTACAAATTGTGCGCCTGTAGGTAAACTACACGCCTGTCCATAATAGTTGCAGTACCACTCAGGGCTCTAAATCAGATCTGAGGGGCACTGGCACTGTGCCCGTCACCTTGAGACATAAGTTGACAAGTCCCATGTGCCTGTAATTTCTGAGATTACTGCTCGGCGGCAGAAATAGGTAAGGTGACAAGTACTACCCTGGACGAATTTTTTCACAAGGAGCTCTACTGCTTCTGATTTATATGAATTGCATTGTTTTATGTGAATTGTATTTTATATGTAATTTTATTTTGTTACAGATTTTTTACCTCTTTCACAATAAATTATGTGGACTGAGCCTTCTACATCCTTGGTTCGTTAAGGCTAGACTATATACTACATTATCACACCTTTTGGAACGAGTATTTCTTTACCCACTTGGAGGTTTCTCTCTCTACTAATATCCTTCAAGGAAAGGTATAAACATTATCATATAAACATATCGTCTTGCTAGAATAACATAAGCATCTAATTCATCAAGAAGATGGATTAGAAAAAACTGAGACATATCTACCGCGTAGTTGTCGAATCGTAGACCATCCCAATGTTGTCATGTCATTATTCTAACCAATGAAAATTTCGTAATCCCAATCACAACAAAACTTAGCATTTTCCGAATCAACCTTAGTAATATTTCAAAAAAGACCAATCTTAGATTGGGCCATTGGGATAGGGGAAAAAAATATAATCATAATAACATCTATTTCCTAAGTTTTATTGAAATTGGTTAACGGAAAGTGGGAATCCAATAAATCGAATTCATCCCCTGATGTGCCACCTTTTGAGATGGAATATTTTCTTTAAATTTGAACGGAACTATAACTAAACTACCCCCTTCACAACAAAAAAGAATCATCCAAATTGGTTCACAAATAACATAAGCAAAAATAAAAATACAGTTGAATTGAGGATCTACTTTTTTTTTAAGTCGGTTAGAAATAAGTTACGCGCATACTTCCCTTTTAAAAGTCATATAAACATGGAACATTCCATTAAATGAGTTATTACGGCATCTTCACACAAGTATTAGTGTAAATTGCCAACCATCGTTCTATTGTTACACTAATTTCCACCAGCAAAGAGACAACGACCCTTGAAAAGACTTCCGTCTAAACCGAATGAATGAAATAATTATAAAATCACATAGCAACCTGTGTAACCTGTACTTATGCCGGTCACTTGCAAAAGATTTTCAGAAGGCCACTGAGTGTACAATATGTTGTAATATATTATAAGAATTAGGTATTCTCTAAAAATAGGCAAAAAAGACATTTGTCATAGCAGTAGAGCTCTTTGCAAAAGAGTTCGTCCTGTGACGTACTGCCAACTTCCCGGTTTTGAAGGGTAAGGGTGCTGGTGAAATTAAAGGCACATGAGACTTGTCAATTTATGTCTCAGGGTGAACTGCAACTGCTTGGACAGGCGTGTCAGTTACCACGGCGCACGATTTATCCATCTCATCACTATAATAAAAAAACACATAAACTCGGTGACAAAACAACTCACACATGAAAGCTACATTTGTATAATGAAAAGAAATGTAAACAATAAAATTTTTAAATAGCCGTATTGTTCAATGTGTCGCACAATACGCTGCAATATTGCATTATGTACTCCCAGCGAGTAAGAATCAGATGTTCTATTTGACTTATTTCTATATATTGCGCGATCTAAATAAATACATTTTCATAAATACTTATTTACCGGAGTTGTAGTTGCCCTTGTTAAAACATATACTTATCATTACCCTGGAGTTGTTGTCCTCCGAACTGTTTCCGTGGACAAACAAATCGCATTATCTATGGCTTTCCTTAGATTTTGTAACAATTTACGTCACAACGAGGATTTCACACCCACATAGACGACTAATGTAAGTCGACCCTACAGAACAACACCTCGTCACAGTGTGTGGCCAGTTAACTTGTCATTTAGTGTGACAAGCGCCAATTTGGTAGTCATTTCTTCATGCCTGCATGACGTTGACGTCCTGTGTTTATGTGGAGTTACAAACTTACAAACTACGTATTGAAATTAAAGACTTAGTCAACTTTCATAGAAAAAAATCGCAGCAGTAGAGCTCCTTATGAAGGAGTTCGTTGAGGGAAGTACTGCCACCCTATATAATTTTCCACTAAATGAGAAACTGCACAAAATGATACTCGCAATGTATTTCTTTAATTGCAAAATCGAATAAATCTAAGATCTAATGAAACCATTGTTATCTCTTCATACCGAAATAACTAAGTGATAATGATGTGTGTCACAAATTACAGTTAATTATTATAGAACTGTCAATAATGTAATTGCATTGACTTAAGGTTGAAAATGACGCAGCAGGGTGTTTTTTTTATGAAAATGCACAGTAATCTTCTCATGGCTGTTCTTTCAATTACTTGCAGATAAATCAACGATGACACGACGTTTACGTGCAATAGGTCAATATGTGTTTGAAAAGGTTCTATAGGAGGAAGCATTAGATTCAATCGATTTTAAGCACATTTATTACGTACCACACGCAGTGCTAAATGAAATATATTGTATACGTGATTAAGTCCTGAATTAAAAATCAAATAATGTGTCATAATAATGTGTCAATAATCGTGAAAGTTTAAATCAAAGTGCGGAGCAGTTTGTTGGCGGAGACACACTTAAATACCTAAAAATAGAACGAACCAAAAAGAATATACATTTCATATTACTATAATTATGGGATATGCCACTGAGGCTTGTTTAGACTGATTGCAAAATGGTACTTCCGATATCAACTCCTCTAAGTACAGTTTCTTTACTCTATGTAATATATATGTTTTTGCGTCACAGCAATAACGTGTTAATAACAATTTCTTTGTAAATTCAATTGTCGACGGTAAATTGCTCCACTGGTTTCGTTTCACAATGTTTTGTTCGCACAGATGTTAGTTCTGACAAATGTGTTGTTGGGTCTATGACGATTGAGAACATAGCGAGTATTGATTGATCAATTTCATTGCAAAAATTCGAAGTATTTGTTCAATAACTTCATATCGAGATGAGAATAATGTAAGAATGATATGAATAAAAGAGATAGTTTTAGTAGTTCTAGAGCTCCTTGCTCTAAAGAACCTTTAAGGTGGTAAGGCTTGAACTTTACCGATAGTACGTCTCGTAACCGGCAATATTTGCCATATGAATATTTCCTTAATAACACACAAACTCAACTGTGTCGCGGGTGCCATGGACACACAGACACACACAACCACAAATTACACCCAAACTCACGAGAGAAATAAATGTACGCCATACAATTATTTCTCCCGGCCCGGGAATCGAACCTGGGACGTCTGCGTGGCAGTCCGACATGGTAACCGTTCGGCCACAGAAGGAGTTAAAACTTAAAATGTAGATTTAGTTAAAAAGTAGCCGTCGCAATTTTTGTTTAGGTCGTCTTTAAAACTGTTGTTGTGTGTTGTAAAACAAATATTTCAACATTTTTCCTCTTCTCCTCTCTATTGCATTTAAAAGACTTCCCCAACCCTTTCCAAAACTTTCTCATTTGATCTCTTTTCAATCCATTTTATTTTTTCCATTCGCCTTCAGCATCACATTTCAAATGACTCCAATCTCTCTCTGTCTATGTTTGTTATTGTCCATGTCTCGCATCCATGCAGTGCGGTACTCCAGACATAGGTTTTGATGAATCTTTTTTTCAATTGTATAGGTATTTTAGACGTGGAAATGTGTTTTTTATTATGGAAAGCCTATTTTGGTATTGCGATTCTAGTCTTTATTTTATCGGGACAAAAATAAATAAACTCTTGTCACATAAATTCTATAAATAGACAACTATCTACAAGCAATTAATTATACTTTTTGTATACACCACCTTTTATGTTGTCAAGTGTTGATGAATGTTTACTTGCGTTCTTTCTGCATTATTTATGTCACGAAACTTAAGAATGTTACTCGATGTGGGTACTAAGTCGGTCCTAATTGATGAAATTGCTTATTAACCGTGGAAATGAAACTATTTTATTTTCGAAGTACAATTGCGTAGTTTTTTTTTAAACAAACCAGCGTTTCTGGTTCTTTACAGGTTGCATTATCACAGCTTACAGCTAACAGCTTACCTACATATTATAGCAGCAACATATTGACCGTTTTTAAGACGTGAAATTTTAAACCTTCATTATTTTAGTAGCGGTAGAGCTCCTTGTGAAAGAGTTCGTCCAGGGAAGTACTGCCACCTGACCTATTTCTGCCGCCAAGCAGTAATGTCAGCATTACTGTGTCCCAGTTTTGAAGGGTAAGGGTGCTGGTGAAATTACGTGACGGGCGCAGTGGCAGTGCCCCTTAGGTTTTTGCGAATGCTCAGTGGCACTGCAACTCCTAAGGACAGGCGTGTCAGGCGGACGACTTGCTCGTCCCGTCAAGATATTATAAAAAAAAACCGCCTACTGTCTAATTGAGTTCATCTTAGAAGCAACTCGTGTCGACCAGTTTAATGGAAATGGTACAGGGTCAAGAGCAAGTGAAGCTTGACACTTGAGACTTAAATCCTACTCTGTACCGCTTGCGATAAAAACGGTCCAAAGTACAAAGTGTCAAGCTTGATGTGCTCTTGACTGTACAAAGGATTTTTAAAAGGGTTACCACATTCACGCTATTTTGGTATAATGTCAAAATATCGAATTTTTTTATGATACCAAGCGACGAAACGATCTTGTCGTATATCTGGTGGTAAGAGACACGCGTACCCATAACAGTTGTTGTGCTACTCAGAACTTTTAATCGCAAAGATCTGAGAGGCGCTGCCACTGCACCCGTCAACGTATGACGTAAGTTGACAAGTCCTATGCGCCTGTAATTTAAACCAGCACTCTTACTCTTTAAAAGTGGAAAGCAGTAATATGAGAATTACTGCTTGGCGGTAGAAATAGTTAAGGTGATAGTACTTCCCTGGACAAACTCATTCACAAAGAGCTCTACTGCTACTAAAATTGAAATTTAAAAGCACATTTCCTACACTGATTTTTCGCGACTTTTAAATTTCAAATGTAAAAAATAAGCATTATCCTTTGAAAGAATACCACGAAAAATAAATTGTTGTGAGAAAATACGTCACTTGGACTGTGTTATGATATTAATGAGTACCTATATAAGAACTTTCAACGTACGTATTAACGAAGATTACCTACATAATGGTAGGTAGGTCCATAATCACAAATGATAAACAACGCTTTATTTTATTTCAGGTATGTAAGTATCTAAAATAGTTGTCACTAAATCGTTCCAAAGTTTTATGACAACTGTCGTCTCTACACATTCCTCTATTCCGATGTAAAAGCAATAAATACAGTACAATTAGAGGTTATAAAACGTTCACTCCTGTCTGTTAGCGTTAAATGGAAGCACACAAAAAGTTACCTTGGGCTACTACGGGTTTTATCGAAATATTATTTCTTCGAGAGCATTTTGCTCAATTTAATATACTTGCGTTAGTAGCAATAAAAGTGTACGTCCAGGGAAGTACTGCCACCTTACCTATTTCTGCCGCCAAACGGTGAAAGTCCAGTCATATGCGATTTGACAATTTATTTCTCAGGGTGACGGGCGCAGTGGCAGTACCCCTCAGATCGTTGTGATTTAAAGCTGTGAGCGGCACTGCAATTGTTAGGGACAGGCGAATCGCTTACCACCAGGTGTACGACTTGCTCGGTCCGTCATTTGGAGTCATAAAAAAAACTTTTCCGGAGAGAAGTTTCAGGATCCTATGAACGAAATTGGTCGTTTCATATTCAAATAGGAGAGTTATAAATTTCGCATTCTCACTTTCTATCAAATAAGATGGAGGTCAAATACGCAATTATTTAAAAAAGAATCACATGTATACATCATTTGCTTCATTTATAGTCTGTCGTTTTTGACAAAGAAGTAAAGTGACATTTGCAGGGTTGTCAGTTTTCGTAAAATTTTAAATAGTTATGTATTGGTGTCGACAGTTTTATCGATAGATTGTGAAGGTAGGTACTATTTTGTCAAAAATGTCTGAATTGTGAATGTTACGACATTCTAAGTTACGGTATTCTTCATTTTTATTGTGACATTGGTCTGTTAGTATCGAAATCTATTTTTAGTCGCACACATTTTAATAACGACACAGGCGGTTTTCATTATGTACATTAGATTTGAGTGAAAAACTTTAAAATATGTGTCCTATCTGTATTATTTATATGCCTACTGCTAAATTTAGTGTATGAACTAAGAAGTGTACTTTTAATGTATGAATTTTCAAGAAATAACAATTATAATTAACCTCTGCCCACTAGTTGATCGAATAATGGGCATCGGCCCATTGGTGGTTCAAATGACACAAGTTCGGCTATTTATTTCATAAGCGTAACCAAAATTCAGTCAATATATACTCCATCTTCAAAAAAGACAGACTGGTAACGGCAGGTAGAGTTTGTCTGAGCTCGCACCTCCTTACCTTTCCCGTCCTAATCCGTGCTACGCCAAAGCCACATAAATCGCCAGTGAAAAAAAAATTATGCGTGACGTTACATTCGAACTGAAAACTGAAAAATCCGCATCCGCGACATCGCATCATTTATTAAATTAAATATCCCGCACCTCCGCCCGGCATTGAGCCGCATACGCAATCTATTACATGGTAGCGTTATTAGTGATCGGCCGCAAGTGAAGTGGCGAAAGAAGACGAGCTCTACGACGTTTCGGACATCAAGGTTGGTGGTAGCACGGTTTAATGTTTAATTAGGTTTCTGAATTACGGATTCTTTATATTCATATTCATAGTAATATCACAAGAAGTCACTGCTTAGTGAAAATTGAGTGACATTCCCTAGTACCATAACAAACGTCCATTACAAATGTAAGGTTCGCACAGAATCGTGTTGATTCCCGCATTATGTTAATACGATTCGATTGCGATGCGACCATTTGATTATTCATTAAATTGCGCTGAATTACAATCATTCGTAATTGTAGTCATAAACTGGCAAAGATATATATGACCGATTTAGTCGATTTGCGATTTAAATAACGATTTGTCGATTCCCATAGATCCAAGAGCACGCAATGTTGTTTGATGTTTTGTTTATTGCTGTCTGATTTTGAACGGCGAATTAAATATGGCTTAATACGCTGTAAATTAAAATTGTCTACAGCAATACGCTGTAAGTAGTGTAAAAATTCGCTTCTGTTTTGGATAATGTACTAAACACAAACTAGGATGATCCCAGTGACACTTCATTCGACGTTTGTCATAGGGATCAGGTAAAGTCAATAGATTTTTATTGTATTTGATTTTTAACCGACTTAAAAAAAAGAGAAGGTTATACGTTCCGCTGTATGTATGTTTTCAGATATCTCCGTCAATCGTGGACCTATTTTGAAAAATTACTTTTTTGTTTGAAAAGATGCGTTCTCGTGGTGGTCCTATTGTCACCAAGTCATAATCTGATAAGGCAACCCCATGGAAAAATCGAAGGAAATCCTCAAATTTTATAGTCATGTCCGTATATTCACCAATTTCTCCATCAATTGCGCACCGAAATTGAAAATTTTTTTTGGTTTGAAACTCTTGAGGTGGTCCCTGATGCTGTACCGGGTTCGTTTCGGCTATCACAAGTTACTAATTATTTTCCGCAAATAAAAGTCGACTTTTCAGTTGACACAGTACATGTAATCAACAAATCGCCGTCACTATGACAATCAGAAAAGAAAATACAAAATGTACAAAGGAGTCCGTAACAGTTCATTGTCCCAAGAAGTCAGAATCTGATGAGGGATCCCATGGAAATTGATAAAAGCCGATAAGCAAACTTTTGAAGTCGATTTTATTTTTTGGATTAAAAAGTTACAATAATTTAAGCAAAGATTCCCTGTTATAATCTTATTTTTCTGACGTATTCTAATTGATGTGTAGATGTGTAAAGTGTTTGTATTATATTGAAGGTATAATACACACAACCATAAATCAATTTCAATTGGTATTTCAGTAAATTTATAAAAATATTGATCATATAATTAATTTAGGTTTCAAAAACGTAATAACATTGACACGTCAATTCATTGCCTATTATTAAAATTCATCCTTTATGAGAGAGAATACAAGTACATGTACCGTTACCCTTTGCTGATCTGCTTTTTGCCGATCGTGATTGTGTGTATCATTGAAGGTAAGAAGGGTATTTCACAATAAGCTTAAAAAAGCACAATCATGTTATACTTCTATATTTGGATTTATTTTGTATTTGGATTTATCAATATGTAATAGAAATAACACATCGACGCCTTATAAGACCTCATGTACTACGTGACGCAATAATTTTGTTCTTATTAGACATCATTATGTCAATTTGTAAGTAATACACTAAAAACTTATTGTATTAGTAAACAAATAATGTTGAGCTTAATAAAAGCACAACTATATTGTTCAATATAACTTGTGTACAAGTATACCCGTAATTATTGTGGAGTGTGTATAATAACTCTCCTATAAATGTTGCTTGATATTGAGTAGGAGCATGATTAGCCTCTTCAATTATTAAAAAAAAAGACAGTAAAAGAACCATTGGTCACTCCCTTGCCCGACGCAATTACAACCCCGTATCCACATTATTCCGTTTCGATTGTGCGGCTAAATTACAACAGCGCGTCCACACTGCGCCGGAGTGGCGACAGATCGCACCAATTTGAATATTAATAGCGCCAGCCGCGCGTGAAAACTGACGCTGTGGGACTTGGGGAATATACATGACTGGAAGTGACAACGTCCAGCGTCTATCAAATCCAGATGGACAACTTATTATTGGTTGTTTTTAATAGAGATTCAGATTTCTTTGGACAAAGTCTACAAATTTTATAATTCACATTCAATCTTTATTTCATATGTAGTCAAATTACACGTGAAATCGTCAAATTGATTATATACTGCTTGTCATTCGTAAGGGTAATTCTTTCGTGAAGAACGTTATAAATTCTAGGTGTTGTTTTTTGTAAATAAACATTTGTACACATTTATCATTGACTATAATTTCTTTGAACCATCCGAAAGAACGTTATTAAAAGGATTTTCTCGGTAAGTTAGTTTGCACAAAATATTTGTATTGGTTTATATATCGTTAGAGTAATCAAAATGTGTGGAAGAGTGCAAAACAAAAACAGTTTAATTGTGATGTGAGAAGATTTCGAAATGTCGATAAAAAATCTCAAACTTATTTGATAATTATTCACACAAATGTTGGTAAATAATTTTCGGGTAAGTTTTCTCTGGGTACCTAATTTCGGCGTCCATTTTTATTATTTAAATTATCGAGTAAACTATCCAGAAATATGAAATAATATTTCAGGTTACTACAAAGGAATGTTAAAAAATGATAATATTCAACAATATTTAAATAATAGAAACTGCCACCTTTCGGTGGCAGTAGTAAGTAGCGGAAATTATTCTGAAGATTACCTAGGTATGTTAAACTTTTACTTCGCTTCGAACAATCATAAACTACCATTACGTATTTATACCTTTTTTTTAGAAAGACAGTTGGCCGCTGATAGCCTTGACTGCACCACCGGATAAGAGGGCGAGCTGAAGGCTCATAAACCATTAAAATAAACTTAATTGTAATTATCGGACCTGAGAGCGCCCAAGTGGGCACGTACCTCGGCTCAAAACGCTACTGGGGACTTCTGCTAGAAGGACGTCCTATAGGAGAGAATCTACTAGTGTACGTGTTGAAATGAGGGGCTCTACGACCTCGCCGGCGAGGACAGTTGACGCACTCACCTCCGTGCCACATTCGTGGCTGAAGAGCCCAGCGCGCGGGGGGTAAACAGTTCGGAGTGCCTCATAGAAACTTCGAGAATAAAACTCAACGTCATTGCAATGGTAATGACGATTCTAACGTAACAAAAGTAGTAATAAGTTCAAAGTAGGAAGTTCAAAGTAGCAAGAGTGATAGGGTCGTCAAGGTTGTTGAGGACTTCCCTTCGATTGTTTTATTGTGACATTAGTGGAGTCTATTATTAATGAAACAACTTTTCCAAATCTTTGGATGTGAAAGCCATCTTACACCTTGTAATACAAATATGAACTTCCAGTCAGACACGTTTCCGTGTTCTGCGCAGTCGTCAGAGCGCAACGCGACAATGTGGCCGCGCCCTTGGAGCATCGGCGGCCGATGCATAAATCAAACGCCAATAAATAAATATCACTCCATTCCCTGCTTCCTGTGCTGTTCCCGCTCATTGTGCACTCGGCTTTAGTATAATTTTACTCATTATTCCATAAGCGGAAGTTACGAAATAAAAATGTTGCTAATGTAACTTTAAATGACAACTAATTTTATGGATGTACAATTCTGAATATATAATGTACTATAGAGGTTGTATAAGAGTATCGTACATCTTCTTACGTATTTGGCACCAGCCGTAATAGCAAGTATGTTCTAAAGATTCAAATAAAATTACATTTTGTCTTATCAATTTTTTTTGACAGTGCTGTGGTGTGTGGTGTAGGTGATAGCAGGAATTTTGTATTAGCAAATAATGACGTCATTGCGACGTCACCTTATTGTATTGATTAGTATTGGACATGAATGCAATTTTTTTGCAAGATATCGTTGTTTTTTTGGATCTAAATCGCGTATCGACTTTTTTATGATATCAAGTGACTGGACCGGACGAACTAGTCGTGAGCCTGGTGATAAACGACACATCTGTGTATAGCAGTTGCATTAAATCCAAAAGATCTGAAGGGCACTGCCACTACGCTCGAAACCTTAAGATGTAAGTTGTCAAGTCTCGTATGCCTGCAATTTCACCAGCACCCTTAGATAACTATCAGTAATAAGAATAATAATAATAACGCACACACTGAACATAGCCCCGCATTAGGGAAACCCTGTGTCGCGGGTACCATGGACACACACATAGACAACCACAAATTACACCCAAACTCACGAGAGAAATAAATGTAGGCCATACAAATATTTCTCCCGGCCCGGGAATCGAACCCGGGGACCTCTGCGTGGCAGTCCGGTATGGTACGGTATGGTAACCGTTCGGCCACGGAGGTAGTTAAATAAATCAGTACCTGAATTCAGTAATTATCACATTACTGCTTGGCGGCCGAAATACGTAAGGTAAGGTAAGGAGAAGTGTCTGTAAAGCCGGATTTACATTTGTGTGACGTGTCGTGTCATGATACACTAATATAAATCTAATCATATTAATATGTGTGAAACCAATACCGTTCTGACGCGTCACTACGCGACACGTCAGACAAATGTAAATCTGGCTTTAGACATTCTAAAATATTTATGAAATCTTTCATCATCGCTCTCAAGCTCTTTAATGAGATAGTGAAACCCGCCTTTAGCCTCTCTCTATATATTATCAATACAAAGGTCGAACACTCGGAAAAATTCGATCCAGCCGGATTCGAACCGACACTTCTCTGCATACCGTGCCAGACGCTATACCAACTAAGCCACGGAACGAACCAGCGGACCTCTCTAACTTTTCTATGTGCTTGCGTCGTATCTTTGTATTTGGTTTTTCAACGACTTTTTAGCCGTAGCGCCATGCATGAGAAATCTATGATATTTCGTCACGCAGTTAGATACCTTTACAGCTACCAGCCCCAGCTAGATATGTCGTTATTCATTGTATTTAAATTTTTATTGAATTGATATTCAATTATTTTTATGTGAAATTACTCCACTAGTTTTTTATAATTATTAATGCAAAGATCGAACACTCAGAAAAAATTCTAAGTTTTATTTCCAATATTTACCTATAAGTATAATACTACTTATAGATAAATATTGACTACCCAGGTATACTATGTAAATCCGATGACAATTTCATTATATGATAACCTTGAATTTGCAGACTACCCAACTCTACAATTACTTGCGGCACAACTATCGTCATTGGTCTCACTAAATTAGGTAAGGTTGGGTCTCGACGAGTGACTACTTCGATATGATCCTAGTCACCATCTGTAAACAAACTGGTTAAAAGAGAGGATCTGATGGAGCAGAAAGGTGGACGTACGAACTAAACTTTATTAAAGGTAGACCCACCGAGTTTGTGCTCATTGGACTAGTTTCGACGAGTGGTAGGTAGACAGCATGGTGATCTTATTGCCTTTTTATGTTCGCTGTTTCGCGTCAGGATTTGTTAAATATTTTATATTATTAAATTATAAATATATTCGCTTGTTTCCGACATACACAAACGATATCGAAAGAAGCTTGTTGCTTTGCTTGTTCTATATGTTTATATGTGAATATATAAATATAGAACAAGCAACTAGCAACCAAGTTTAGGGGCGTAATAATGTAATATGCGTAATAATGTCCCGCAGGGTAGGCTGGAAAAGATATCTTCTAGAGATACGTTTACCTTTGTACATATCATTTGTAACATGTAATTTTTAGTGTCATTTGTTTGTACAATAAAGAATTATATATTTTCTGAAAGTTTGAAGTCGATACCCGATTTTGAAATCTTTTCAACAGTTTGATGTTAGCCAAAACCAGACACCCGATTTATACAATTCATAAGTGTCACTAGTGAAGTGTGGCTGGGTTCAGCGGAAGCGGTGGCGCGGAACAATCGGCGCGGGCGCATTGTCGCAAGTCGCCACCGTGACGCCCTGACGCCGCGCCTGTGGCCTATCTGCGGCCGCCAATTTGCAGACTGCGCTGTTATAATTGTTTGAAACTTGACGGTTAGACGAGTAGGTAACAATAAAACACACAATGGTCAGTGTATTGCAATGAGTCACAAACTGTTAAGAGTCGACACTATTTTAGTTCGAATTCAAATGTTTCCCATACCGAAATGGTTCTATTGCGCGGGTCGAGGGACACTGGCTGTATTTCAGAATTTATTTTATTACAAACGAAATGAAAGCCATTTTAAAAATGTATATCGTACACTGTTCTATTTAGTTCAGGCGCCTTACCATGAACTCTTATTACAGTTCAATATAGGTGCGCAACGACAACAAAGCGGGATGGTGACATACACTTCATGTAGCGTTGTCTCACAACGATTGCCTTTGATTGATATGACTGCCTCCGTGGCCGAACGGTTACCATACCGGACTGCCACGCAGAGGTCCCAGGTTCGATTCCCGGGCCGGGAGAAATATTTATATGGCCTACATTTATTTCTCTCGTGAGTTTGGGTGTAATTTGTGGTTGTCTATGTGTGTGTCCATAGCACCCGCGACATAGGGTTTCCCTAATGCGGGGCTATATTGAGTGTGTGTGAGTGAGTTTAAAAAAAAATTCACGATTCATTTTAGGTCCTAAACTGAATCGTAATAAGAGTTCATGGTAAGGCCCCTGTTCACTGAAATCATTGGTATATGTAAAGTACGTATTGAATACAGCGGTTTTCTTGTAAAATTTCGAGGTAAGTTTGTGTTTTTTGAATAGTGAAAATTTTTGGAAATGTATGTATACTAATCAGTGTAATCCTCAATTTT
>NW_020653575.1:513891-581591 GCF_003589595.1 Hyposmocoma kahamanoa | reverse complement strand
ATACTTTAACCCCTATTATTTAACATAATTAGAGTGAATATCAGAAGTGCGGCTGAGGCGTATGTAAAAGGATACCACTCAACTATTGTCACCGCCCCGAGAAAAGACTTTGACGCCGATTTTCAGTGGACCCTAAAACCAAGTGAGTGCCGGACGTGTGTGTCGCGAATATACGAGTGAACTTAAATAAATTACATAAATTTTCTATAATGTAGTATGTTGTGTTCTCTTATATGTACAGAATACTTAAGTAATAAATTTTGATTTGAGATTAAGCAAAGATCTGTACACCATTACCCTTCAAAACCATAAGGCAGTAATGCTGACACTCAGATTACAATTTGTAATTTGCTGCTTGGCGGCAGAAATAGGTATGCAGTACTTTCGTAGATTAACTGTTTCGCAATACTGCTGCCAAATATTTCATAAATTCTAGTAGATATGGTCTAAAACTTTTTTGCTTTGGTAGCCGTTTCTGTAAGCTTTAGTATAGTCTAGAGGTTATAAGGCAAAAGCACTGTCTAATTAGGCCTTAGGTATATAGCTATATTAGACAATATCACATACGTTGCTCTGATCCCAAAGTAAGTAGATAAAGCATTTGTGTTATGGAAATCGGTAACAACGATGGTACCACAAACATCCAGATCCGAGACAATATAGAAAACTTAGTTTTCTATACTAATCCGGCCGGAGATTGATCCCGGGACCTCAGAGATGGCGATGTCATAAAAACCGGTGAACTGGTGTGCAAGTCACTCGATCACATGTCGAGTTGTTAGGTATGCATTATAACCTGTAGGGCAGTCATATAATGACAATTTAATACATATACATATGAATATGTACACGAATCTCTGCAAAGTTTTTCATACGGTGAAAAATCGATAAAGGCACTTGCTTTATTATCTATAATCTTGGTTCTATCTCTAAAAGGCATAAGGAAATGTATTGAACTATTCGAAAGACGCGCATTTGTCATGTAAACTGTTTAGGTATTGCGGGACTTCGTTATATTTAGAAACTGCAAAGGGCCAGCTTGACCCATCTCAAGGGAGTCAAGATGTTAGTCACGGTTTTATTTGAATTCTGCGACAAATATTTGGACATTTATTGTACGAGACGCGAATATTAAACGTTTTATTTGATGTCCCATAGACTTGATTCGTCATGGCCGATTGTGGCTAGTTGCAATTGCAAGGGGACTGGATCCGTTTTGATTGTATCTATTGAATAAAGTGAGATTGCTTTTGTTTGCTATTTGGTTAGATGTGCCTGGAATGTTACAATTTGGTATGGATTAGTAATGACGTCATTTCGTCCACTAACGCCCGATTTCTAGGTAGGTAGAATTTCAGATCTAGAATTTAACAAATCTCATCCTTTGTGTTAAGGTCACATTTCTTTTCATTTATTTATAAGGCACAAGTAAATTGGGTACAATACATTACAATTTAGAAAAATACAAGACCAATAAGTAATTTACGTTTCACTAAATCTAATAAATATACAAAGTAAACTAACTAACTTTCTGTTTTTAATATAAGCAACCTTGCTTATTTAGTAATATTATGCGCCCTAGATTTTGTGAAAAAAAAAACAAATTTTTTTATAGAAAAAAATCTTCACACAAACAAAACAAAACAAATTACTTATCCAGAGTTCTATTCATTTTATAGGCATTATGTTATGAAGTATGTATTTTTTTAAGTATTTATCTAGTTTATAATAGTTTAATGTTATTAATATTGTATTTACCTACATAATTTTGTTTTTTATGCACATGAGCCCGTCATTGTAGTTATTTTGTATTGTATTTAGGTCTGCAGGAAGAAGTTCATTTTAGAAATAAGCAGTGCCTTCTGTTTGTCTTTTCCTTTTAATAAATGTAATTTGTGCTTTTTCCTGTGCAATAAATAATAATATATTGAATAATAACAATATAAATACATTGGTTCGACTGGCTTTGTCCGCTTTAAACGTCTTATGATATCTGTGTTGTCAAGGAGCTGAATGGCCTCGATGTTCATATGATGGTGAAGCCTGGGTTGATTGGCGTGTTCTGCGCTCTCTTGTCTACGAATTCCATTTCCAAGTCTCAATGGTTAAATGAACTGCCTCCGTGGCCGAACTGACTGCCGGACTGCCACGCAGAGGTCTTGGGTTCGATTCCCGGACCGGGATAATATTTGTAAAGCGTACATTTCTTCCTCTCGTGATTTTATGTGTAATTTGTTTTTGTCTACCTATGTGTGTCCGTGGCACCCGCGATGCAGGGTTTCCCTAGTGCGGGGCTACGAGCGTAAGCAAAAAGAATGGAGGTCTTCGTGTTGCACGTACCAAGGACAATAAAGTACTTAAGAACATTGTAATTGCATGTTCTTAAGTACTTTATTCTGGACACGTTGAATAATATATAATTGTTGATCTTTGCGGTGCAGTTATTACCTCTACACAATGGCAAATTTTTATGAGAGTGGTTTGAAGATTTTACAAACGAAATTAGTCAATAATTTGTTTATGCTTAAATAGGAGAGTAATAAAATTTTACATAAACATACATTTTTTGAGATTTTTTGTGAAGTAACTCCACTAGATTTGTTGTGGTTATGAATACAAATATCACACAGAAAAATTTTCGTCGACTCGATGGAACTTAAACCCACGTCCATGCTGCATCGTAGCACAGCTCTTACCAAGTGTGTACGGGACGGCCGCTTATAATAAAAATAGATTTAAGTACTTATCATTTATAACCTATTGTTACTTACTAGCTTCATAATTAAAAATATTTATAGTTCGGTCTTTTACTTCGCAACAGATAGATTAAGTAAAATATACAAATAGATAGAAAATAGAAATAGAAAAAAAGGCAAGCTTATCTTAGACAAATATTTCATCAATAGAATAATAATAGAATAGATGTAAAATGTTAATTAAAACCGCGGCTCTCGTCACGGTATTGCCGAGGTCTAGCTAAGCGGGCGGCTCTTATTAACGTATTGCTCGAGCCCGCCTCATAGCTTCGTATGCGGCCGTGTTCCCCCGCGCATCCCGGCACTTCGACCGCGCAAACGACTGCGTAAGGGATAAAAGGCGCGCGAGACACGGCCAACGCGTTCGTGTTCTTTTGAGAACGCCAACTCTTTTCATAGATTGTTTGTAAGTTTCATAGAGTGTTTTGCATCTCGGTTCGCTTTCCGGTGGATACCTAACAGTGCCAACGAAGCCGGAGGATCTCTCACGGAGAGTCCGCCTGTGTTCTCGAATCCCCCCTGCCCCCCTCGATATTAAACACGTGCAATTTTAGTTGGACGCGACTGCCCCCGAGTTTCTTGCGCCTTTTCTTCTCGGGGGAATGCATTCCGAAAAGGTGGTAACTCATAGCTAGGCCCCCAGTAGAGCCCCCCTACTTAGGGGCTATAATGATAGGACCCGGCCTGGTTGGCCGAGTTTAGTATGGCCCTTCCAGCCTCCGCATTCGACCCATCGCAACTTCTGCGATGGGTCCTCTCGAAAGAGAACGTTCGCGACGCCGTTATCCGCGTTCACTGACTTGGCTGCCTACCAGCACCCCGCCACCCGTCGCCCGATCGTTATGTCCCCAGCACGCCTCGTGCTACCGTCGCCCGCGTCCCCCGACGTCCCGAGACCCCTTCCCCCTCTCTTCAGGAGAGGGACATTGTTCCTCAGTAATCTAAGGAATCTGACACACCGACCACTGACTCCGACGGCTCATCAGAATACGGGTGTATTCTGATGCCAAGGGCAAAAAGGGCAAGCGCTCCCGTGCTGCAAAAACTCCGACTCCCCTGCCCCTAAGGCAATAAAAGCCCAAGAGGCAAGCCCCCGCCCGTCCTCCGAGCAGGACAGACTCCTCTCACCCGCGCATCCAAGCAGGGTGGCTGCTCCCGTGCCGACACCTAAAGCCCCCGAGCCAAAGGCCCGTTGGAGCGAAGTTTCAACCCGCTGTAATAATCTCGGAACTTTCTGAAAGCCAAGGCGACCGAGCTTGGCATCAACGTCAAGGTCCAATCGTCGTCGGACCATCGCCGCCTTACCCGTCTTTTAAATGATATGAGTGTAGACTACTACACTTACGCGCTTCCCGAGGAACGCGTCCTCCGCGTTGTCTTCCGCGGGCTCCCGCTGGAGCCAGGTACACAGGTAAACGTGGCATGCCCGGGCAATGCCACAATTGCCAACTTTACGGACACGCAGCCCATAATTGTCGCTCGCAATCCCGTTGCGTTAAATACGCAGAAAACCACGCGTTCTCAGCCTGCTCTAGGCTTAAAGATAGGTCCCAGTGCACCAAGCCTCCTCTGTGTGTTCTATGCGGGGAGTCCTATACCGTGAATTGTCGCGGCTGTGCTAAGGCCTCCCGCCCTAACCACAAGGTGGCGGCGCGCCCTGGGCCCATCAGGGGGCTAGGGCACAACCGCAGCTCCTTATGTCGCGCCTTCCAGCCGCGACTTCCCGGCCATCAGCCCTGCTCACGTAGCCCCACTATCGCCCCAATCGCCGTGGGTAATCCCTCGCGCCAACGCCCCTGCGCCCGCCGCTCCGAAGCAGGCAAGCCCCATCACCGCCGCCGCCCCTAAGGCAAATCACCGCCCGCGCCTTCTGCGTAACGACCTCCCGCGAACGCTCCACGCGCCCCCGCGCCGATACCATCACCGACTCACTCCCTTAAGGACGACCTGGCCCTCGTGAGCCACTTTGTTAGCACCTTCGACGTCTTCGAAGTCCAAAATCTAGCCACGCTCCTCCGGGCCACCGTCGGAAATGGCACAGCGCGTCTTCAAGCCATGTCGCGTTTTAGCTCGCTCGTAGAATCATTGAGCAAATTCCCCGCTTCTTCCTTCTCTCTCTAAATGGATTTATTGACAAGTAGGAGTAGATAGGAAATGAAAAAGATTTTTCCGGATTTTAATCGCGTATATTTGTTTTTTCAAACAAACCGACGTTTCGGGCCCTTTACAGGTGCCATGGTCATGGTTGACTTAGGTGGAATATAGTCTTACAAATTATTTTATTGAATGAATTTTTATTAAGTTCAATTTATTATTAATTAATAATAGAAATTAGAATACACTAAAACATAAAATTAGTACTGTAGTCTTATGTCTGTTTGGGATTTTTCATCAGACGAAATACTGGATCCCAAACTGGTGGTACGGAGAAACCATCTTCCTTGTTGAAATTAGGATGTTTTTTAATTTCAATGGCCTCTCGCAGCATCCTGGGTAGACAACGGACTTCTTTTGCAAGGACTTGGGGTTTATCAAACTTCATTGAATGTGTAGGTTTATCCATGACATGCTCGCAGACTGCAGACTTGTTTACGCGACAGTGTTTGACATCAGCTATATGTTCTTTGACGCGGGTACAAATACTTCGCTTCGTTTGTCCAATATAAGAGAGACTGCACACACAGTCAATCTTGTAAACTCCTGCATCCTGTAAGGGGATCTTACATTTAACGGGTCTCAGGAACTGAGAAATCTTCCCCTGGGGCTTGAAATAGGTCTTGATAGATGCACGCCTGAGGACTCTTCCGATCTTGTCTCTAACACCTCTCACGTAAGGTAAAATGGCAGGTCTTCGCTTGACTGTTGGTGGTTTCATACGGGGTCTGCGGCATTGGCGTGGAATCTTCAACTTATTCGCATGTAGGACTTGCTTTATATGCTGAAATTCCCCTGCCAGGTGACTACTGTCACAGACACCATGTGCTCTCTGAAACAAAGCCCACGGTAGCTAACTGGCTAGGATAATGATGGGAATTACCATTGAGGTACCTATCTGTATGGGTTTTCTTTCGAAATACAGTATGGCCTAAGGTGTTATTAAGATTTCTTTTAATTAAAACATCTAAAAAAGCTAAAGTACCACAGTTCTCTTGTTCCAAAGTAAATTGGATCTTAGTACTAAAAGAATTAAAATGGTCCAAGAAAGAAGGTATGCTATCTTTAGGTAATATTGTGAAAGTATCGTCAACGTACCATTTGAAAATCTTCGGCCTAGCTGGCGCCATGGGTAAAACTCGCTCCTCGAAGTCTTCCATGAAAATATTGGCAACAACGGGAGATACCGGGGAGCCCATCGCTACACCGTCGATTTGTAGGTAGAATTCATTATTCCACAATAGATAGCCTGTTAAGCAGTGTTCTAATAATTCTGCATATTCAATGGACATATTATGTTCCCTTAGCTTTCTACGTACAACTTCAATGCAGTCTTTTACTGGAAGGCCATGGTGTCATCATCAGTTAACCGTAGATCTTTGATTCCACTGATGAAATGGTATGAATCCTTCACATGTGTAGAAGTGTTCCCTCTCAATGATGATAGTACCTTTGGCATGTGTTGACCAGTTGGCCAGTTTGTAGGTTGGCGTGTCAATCTGACTAACTATGGGACGGCGTGGGGTGTCAGCCTTATGTATTTTTTGTAACCCATACATATAGTATCACGGGGATACTTCCCGATCGCTAATTCTCGAAGATGTGCAAGCCCTCTTGTCCCTAGGAGATTCTGGAATTCTGACTGGAGACCTTAACGCCAAAAACACTGCATGGAACTGTAACACCACCAACGCGCGGTAACACTCTCATGACACTATCCGAATCCATGCACTTCGATATAATAGTACCCTTAGAGCTCACCCACTATCCGCATAACGTAAATTACCGCCCCGACATCCTAGACGTAGCTTTATTCAAAAATATTAACCTTAGATTAGACTCAATTCAGGTCGTTCATGAATTAGTTTCGGATCACCGCCCTGTCCTCCTTCACCTCTCCCCTCGTTTGGACATAGCCCCCCCAGAACCCTTGCGCCCCCGTTAAATCGGTGTTGGACTGGGAGAAGTTGAGTTATGACCTCAATTTCCTCGAGTCTGAACACCTAGTTCAGATTCCGGACGAGATTTCTTCAGTCATAGACGTCAACTGTGCTATTGACCGTCTAAAGGACACATACAAACCGCTGTTTGTAACAGCTCCCGGCCGGCACCGCCGACGGACGACCGTCCTGGTTCCTATCGGAGGATGTGCATGCCCTTTTAACGGAAAAGAACGCAGCCACTCGTGCTTACGACTCTTACCCCACCGACGAAAACCGCCGTTTCCTGCGGGCTTTACAGAGGGACGTCAAGACGCGTATGGACGAGGTACGTCAAAGTCGATGGGAAAAGCTCCTAGAAGGACTCGACCCCACCCAGCTAGCTTTCTGGCAACTAACACGTTCCCTCAAGTCCGGCACGGTTGCCCAAATGCCTCCCCTCAACCGACACAACCGCACCCCAGCATTTGACGATGAGGAAAAGGCCGAATGCCTGGCCGACAGCCTCGAAGTCCAGTGCTCCCCCAGTTTAGAGCTGGTCGACACGACCCATCTCCTCCAGGTGGACTCCAAAGTCGAACTCAGAGCAATCCTCCTGCCGTCTGACCCTCCTCTCCCCTCGGTTACCCCAAAGGAAGTAGAATCGCTCATAAAGGACCTTAAGCCCCGCAAAGCCCCAGGCCCGGACGTTATCTCCAACAAGGTGCTTAAACAGATTTTTGCACCCCTCATCTGTCTCCTGGCTGCAATTTTTAACGCCGCTCTGCCCAACTGCATCTTTCCGCAAAAATGGAAAGAGGCGGTGGTCATCGGTATTCACAAACCCGGGAAATCTCCATCTGAACCCTTCAGTTACCGTCCCATCTCCCTGCTTAACACCATGGGCAAACTCTATGAGCGCACCTTCTACGCCCGCCCCAGAGACTACGTCATGTCCCACAATATCCTCCGCGACGAACAGTTTAACTTTAGAGCCAGGCACTCATGTGTCCAGCAAGTGCACCGGATAGTGGACATGGCATATCTCCAAAGGTTTCGATCGCCCCCGCTTCACCCCCACCGGCGCCTTCTTCTTCGATGTGGCAAAAGCCTTCGACAAAGTCTGGCACAATGGCTTACTTTACAAGCTGTACAATCTCTGTGTGCCTGATCATCGCCTGCACATGATTCGAGACTTCTTGTCGAGTCGCTATTTCCGCTACTGAGTCGATGGCGCTCTCTCACCCCATAAGAGCTGGAGTCCCGCAAGGCTCTGTCCTCTCCCCCTCCTATTCTCCTTGTACACTAGCGATGTCCCGAAGTATCAGTCAATAAATCTCGCCCTCTTTGCAGACGACACTGCGCTCTATTATTCGGTGCGCAGCTCCAAGTTAGTTTGCGTGGCTCTCCAATCTGCCACTGTGGTTTTACTAGCCGTGGGGCGACGGCTTAAGAATACATTGTCGCCTCCCCATACATGCCCGTGGGGGTCGTAAGAGGCGACCGAGGGCGTCACAAGTGTCCATCTGCTTAGCATTGTGGTAGGCTCTGTGCCGACTGGATAGCGACCACAGTACACACGGCGGAAAACCCTCCACAGTGAAACGCTTTTGCGAATCGCGTTCAGGGATCAGTTGGTGTACATCCAGTGCATTTGGCCAGACCGGCAAAATGATAGTGACGGAGTGAAGATATTTGTGTTTTCCATCCGTTACTCTCATCTCTGGACTGTATTCGCACTTTCCATCAGGCGCGGTGCAGTCATTTTGTCGAGTCGCAATAAAAAAAAAAAAAAAAAAATACAAAAGCCAACCCAACAAAAGCGCGGCGGTATTCTTCACGCGAAGTAACCTATCCAGTCGTAGGGTACAAAATCTCACCCCGATCTCACTCTTTGGCCGCCTAATCCCTTGGGTGAACACGGTCAAATACTTAGGAGTTAAGCTCGATAGGAAGCAGTCATTCAAAGCACACGTGAAAACCGTCCGCGATCGCGCCCACTTTGTTATGAGCCGGTTCCACGCCCTTCTCAACAAGCATAGCAAACTCTCCCTTCGTAATAAGGTGATATTGTACACTACCTGCATCCGCCCAATCATGACGTAGGCCAGTGTCGCATTCGCTCAGGCAAATCCCGCGCCTATACACCGCCTGCAGGCACTCCAAAATAGATTCATGCGCAACGCGACGGGTGCCCCGTGGTACCCGCGCAACACTAACCTCCACATAGATTTACGGCTCCCCACAATAGCCCAATTCATGAAACAGGCATCGAGGAAATACTTCGACTCTGCTCCTCACCACCTCAACCCCCTCGTGGTGGCTGCATCCAACTAAGACACAGGGAACACTCAGGGAACACTCCCACCGCGTACGTAGGACCCGTCGGCCAAAGGAAGTCCTCAACGACTCTGACGACCCTATTACTCTCGCCACTTTAAAGGCCAACGAGATCGTTAGTCAGTCCCGTCCCTCACGCACCAACCGTCCCTGCCGGCCGCAGAACGTCTAGGTCGCAGAACCCCTCATTTCAGCACGTATAGTGGTAGATTCTCTCCTAAGGCACGTCCTTCTGCGGAGGTCGTCAGTAGGGCCCTGAGCCAAGGTACGTGCCCACTTGGGCGCCCTCAGGCCCGCTACTTAGTTTTAAGTTTAGTTTGTAATTTATGTTACGGTTTATGAGCCTTCAGCTCGCCCATCCGGTGGCGCAGACAAGGCCATCAGCGGCCAACTGCAAAGTGTCCTTCAAAAAAAAAGCCAACACATTCACTCCAGCGCCGAGCCCGCCCGCAAGAGCAACTTAAGAAAAGAGAAGACTCCGGCCTGCATTCAGTCTAGCGCCCGCCCGCAACAGCTACCAAAGAAAAAGAGAAGACTCCGCATTCAGTCCAGCGCCCGCCTGCAACAGTAACTATAGAAACGAAGACCTCAACAGTACCGTACGAAGCTGCAATACGGCTGTAACCATCATTTTTATTTCGCCTCTCGCCGTCCCGGAGCGTAAAGAACCACCAGCTCAGTGCCGTACAAAGTGAGCCACTGGTCCAGTTACATAATTATGTATATATACATAATTAGTTTCAAGTACTTCGTATTATTTTTATGTGAGGAAAGAACTTTTGACGTATGATCACATGTGACTTTATTATACCAAGGTTACAAAGTTGGCTTTACAATATTAGAAAATTCACTTCTTTCACTTTTTATTTTTTCCAAAAAGGAGGATTTTCTGAAATCGACTGTATTTTTTTGTGTATATGTTATGCGATAACTCCGATATTTGTAAACCAATTTGGATGATTATTTTTTGTTGGAAAGGGGATATCTTAGTAACAGTTTCATTTAAATTTGAAGAAAATATTTCACCTCTAAGCGTGGAAAATTAGGAACTTTAGGAATATGGGACTTCACCCACTATCATCCGTTGCAGTAGAGCTCCTTGTGAAAGAGTTCGTGCAGGGAAGTACTGCCACCTTACCTATTTCTGCCGCCAAGCAGTAAAGTCAGCATTACCTACTGTGTTCCGATTTTGATGGGTAAGGGTGCTGGTAAAACTACAGGCACATGGTACTTGTCAACTTATGTCTCAGGTTGACTGGCGCAGTGGTAGTAGCCATCGGATCTTTGCGATTTAAAGCTCTGGCTCTACATGCGTGTAGCTTACCATCAGGCGCATGACTTGTTCGTTCCGTGAGTTGATATTATTAAAAAAAAAAAACCACTATCCGTTAATCACAAAACTTGGCAAATTGTAGATGTAATTCCACAAACTTATATACGTTTGATTAATATGACGGAATTACGTTGTGTTGCTTTGAAGTACGTAGTGGAAGAAGCGTATCGAGTCTGAAACGCAATTATTGAAAGTATAAGGATGCAAAGTTTTAATAAAGGCTTTATTTAACTCGTAGCGCGCGCGAGCGGCAAGCGTGTCAATTCGGTCGTCGTCACACCGCCGCCGTCGTCCTGAGTCCGACAGTCAGTCGCCGCAAAAAGTCAAGCAAAACAGTGACAATTGGTGCATATCCCCAACGAATTATCCCCCTTCGGCGCCTTTGTCCAATTGAAGCCTTTATTTCACCATTTTTGCTGTTTTTCCATTCTCATTTGGTTATTTATCTCCTCTTTTTAGCAGCGGACAATGAGCGCGCCTCATTATATGAGAGCAGCCGAGATCGGTCCAGGTTTAGCACGCGACCCGCCACTAAATCTCCGGTGGAATTCTAGCGAATTACCCGACGAGGCTCGTTTTTTCGGGTGATTGATTGGAGTAAAAATTACTTTCTGTTTTTTGGAGACAACGCCTGGATCGATTTACTCGCTCCGTATTGAAGGGTGAGCTTGCTTTTGGGCACAGGGATGGAGTTGGAACAACTAATGACGCATTGAAAAATATGACTAAGTATTAGTGTTACAAAAAAGTTTAGTTGCAATTTTCAATATTACCTATTTGTGGAGTAAATGAGTTAGTCTGCCTGGGATAATGAAAATAATGAAATTATAGAACATGAATGTAAGGAAATTTAAAATGAATAATAATAAATATAAATAAATAAATATTAGACAACATCACGTATATTGCTTTGATCTCACAGCAAGTAACTAAAGCTCTTGTGTTAGGAAATCTGAAACAAACGGCGGCACCACAAACACCCAAACCCGAGACAATATAGAAAAGTTAATTTTGTAACCCCGGTCGAGGATTGAACCCGGGACCTCAGAGATGGTGACTTCATGATAACTGGTGTGCAAAGCTGCGGAGGTGGTCAAATCTTTAGAACTCCTGAAGAACTTTTTGCATATTATATGTATTCCAGAAATACTTTCCTGGCATTGTCGTTTTCAGCATACAAAACGGTCCTGTGCACGTCACTCTAAGATGAATTGAGTTTTCACACAGCGATAAGATAGATCTGTGGAACACGAGGCAGGCCATTAATATGGCGTATCGTGGCCGCATCGCGGTTCGCGGTAGCGCGGAAATAGATCGGCCCACCCGTGCCGTGCGCTAGGCGTAAGAACTTTAAAGTTGGCAGGCGTTTGAAGTGTTAAAAGTATCAAACATCGCAATGTTAACCAACCACAAAATGCATTAAACAATTTTGACAACTCGTACTTCCTATTCACTTCCACTCTTAACATGGCTTTTTGGATTATTTTTTTGAAGAAATTTGTATACCTCTGACACGCGTTCTCTTTTACTTTACAGCCAAAGCATATAATAATAAAATCTGGCGTCTCAAAAAACAGACCTGTGCTAGATATCGCACTTGAAATTAAGTAACTCGTTTTAATTTACTAGTTAATTTACTAGCGCGAGTTTAGCGCATATTTTACCATGTGAGTTGACGTTTAAAAGCTTCTATGTGATCCAATATTTTCTAATTTAAATCTCGGAATTGTCAAACCGAACACCGCAGCGAGTGCATATGAAATCAGTTTTCTTGGAAACTAATCGTTGAGTAATTTAGATAGACATCCTGTGGTCACAGCTAAGACAATAGGTGGAAACATACATAATGTATGTGAGGTGCAATTTTTGGTAATGTGATTTTTTGTCCATAATTTATAGTTTTTTTGTGACCACCCGGACTATTGTTGGGCATAACTTAAGTAAGCTAAAGTCACATTATAATATTTTTCACTTTTAGGAATAAATTTCCTCTCGAATATTATATTAGATAGGATATAAAAAATTATTAAAATATATTTTTTTTGTAATGGCACCATTGTTTTTTTTATCACACCAAGTGACGGGACGAACAAGATGTGCGCCTGGTGTTAATCGACATGCCTATCCATAATAGTTGTAGTGCCACTCAGAGCTTTAAATCACAAAGATCTTAGGGGCATCGCCACTGCACATGTGCTTGTAATTTCTGCTTGTTGGTAGAAATAGGTAAGGTGGCAGTACTACCCTAGAAGATCTCTTTCCCATGGAGCTCTACTGTTACTATTTAAGCATAAAAAAGTTATCAACTAATTTCGTTCGTGGAATTTTGAGACGTCTCTCCTGAAAATTTGTCATTTTGCAGATGTGGCACGAAAGGTGCGATTTAATAAAAACTAAACCAAACGTAAGTTAAGATTTGTTGTTAAGACGCAAATAATATACATTTGTAGAATACAATGATTAAGTTAAGAGGCTTTACAATCTACAATTTCATGCCGCCATGAGCTATAATTACTTTGAAATTCTCCTTGCGAGCAAGTTTAGAATGGTAGATAAAGCAAAGACAACTTAAGGCTTAGGGATAACAGAAGGTTCCGATTTGGAAGGTTAAGGGTGCTGGTGAAATTACAGGCACATGGGACTTGTCTACTTATGTCTCAGGGTGACAGGCACAGTGGCAGTGCCCCTAAGATCATTGCGATTAAAAGTGGCACTGCAACTGTTGTGGATAGATGTGTGGCTTACCACCAGGCGCACGACTTGTTCGTTCCGTCGATTTGTATTATTAAAAAAAAAGAGAAATTGTTAATAAATAAGACATTTATTATTATTTTTATGTCTTGCGCTTGTTGCAGATCTTTATGTTGGGCTTAAACATCATTTTCCCAGTTAGCGCCACCTATGAGAAACTAACGAAATAGGATATGAAACTATTTTTTCCGGATTTAAATCGCGTACATTTGTTTTTTCAAACATACCAACGTTTCGGGCCCTTAACAGGTCCCATGGTCACGGCTGAGTCAACCGTGACCAAGGATCGATAATATACGCGATTTAATCCGGAAAAATAGTTTCATTTCCTATGTGTAACAATCGCGAAAAACTAAGAACTCGATAAGTAATGAAACGTTATGTGGTCATAATGTCGCTAATTAGTTGTTAAGCAATCTAAACCGTGTAATAACATACATTAACAGATTAAATTCTAGATCTATGGCTAGGTAAAATGGTAAATGTTTAATCTTCACCACAGAGTGCCTAAAATGCTGACTATTTCCCTGTTTGAACTTACAACTCTTTATTTATAAGTCACTTGTGTGTTACAATATTATATTATATTTATACACATCTTATAAAAACACGCACATATTGCACCCAGTAATACGTTAGTACTCTCACGTACCGTGATCGTGACGTAGGATCGTCACGACAAAAGCGTGATGAAGATCTCTTAGGTGCTGTAGATTGTTCAAAATTCGTCCATTGTTTTTAACGTGGGATACTATGTGACTTTAAAACAAGATCATTTTATTCTATCTTGTTTCCAAGGATATTTATCGCTGTGTGGTTACCGGCCACGAAAACCCAGTATCATTGTGCATGGTCCATTATGACGACGGTTGAAATGCGTATTCAATTATTTTAATATTATTTGTTGTAAAGCAAAATAAAACCTTATAACTAATTACAATCTAGCCTTTTTACAACACTCATAAGTAATTTTAATTTCACATAAAATTCACATAAATTTAAATGTAACTTACGTGATAGAAATTGTCCATCGACAAATCTGTCGTCCGTTAACTACAACGCGACTGTGTGACAAAACATAAAGAAACCATAACCTAGTTTTAGAATAATCGAATTGTGAGATGATATTTCGGCTATGCTTCGTTAGGGTATGTTCCGATAAGTCTTCTTTTCGACAAGTCACTAGCAGCGTTTTAGTTAGAGGACGGCAGAAATATCTTTTAACATTAGTCAAGGGGAAGACACTTCGTTCTAGTATTCATAGTCTTATTGACACTGGCACTAATATTTATTTTATTCACTTATAAAATAACTACACTACCTCAAAAGGTTTAGTTCTTTGTAGTCTACGCACTATAATTGTATTGTCAAGTAGCTGTATGGCCTCTGTGTTCACGTGATGATGAAAGATGGCGTACTTTTATACATATAACTTTATCTACGGACTCTGTATCTACATCGTGATGCAGATCCTCATTCCGTATACCAAGGAGCAATAAGCAAAAAGCAAATTAAAATACTGGTTTTTTTTTTAAATTATGAATGAAAAAAATGTATTTATAAATTGTAGCCTCGGTTAGAGACCAGTCAGATCGAAAAATTTTTCTGCGTTTGTTCTTGTTTTTTGTATCAATAATAATAAGAAACTAGTGGAGCATTTTCACAAAAATACATAACTATCAGGATGGTAAAAACAAGTAGGTAAATATTAAAGTTTGATTTTTAGTAAATAATTTTCATTTTTATAATTTTTTTATGACACCAATTGACGGGACGAACTAGTCTTGGGCCTGGTTCAAAACCGGAACGCAGTAATGCTCACATTACGGAACGCTCACAGAAATAAGTAAGGCGACAGTGCTTCTCTGGACGAACTCTTTGACAAGGAACGCTACTGCTGGTAAGGATTTCAATTGTTATCAATTTAATTTGACTATCGAGTTCTAAGGTTATCGCGACTGTTACTCATAGAAAATGAAACCATTTTTCCGGATTTAAACAGCATATATTTGAACTTAGTCAGCCGTGATCATAGGATACGCGAAATCTTTGTTTGAAATAAAAAATATATACACGCGATTTAGATAAAAAAAAAAAAAATAGTTTTATTTCTAATTAATTTTTCTGTGTTTTATTGTCATTTTTTATTTTATATTGACTTTTTGTGCTTGTTATAACAATGGGTGCATCTAAAATACAACTCTCGTATAGTTTGTTAATCTACCTATCAACTTACTTGCTTCGCTAGTTCAACGACCCGAAATGGGCCTTGGTCTCCGACACCAAAGTACGCCATTTGTTTCGGATTTGTGACAGAGAAATAGAATATAACATCGCTCGCTAGCGCATGTGGAAAGAACGGGGGAGGATCGCCTTGCCAAACGAGCATATTTACGGCAACCTAACCTTGAAGGAGCTGAATATACCGGAATGGTCGGAACTGGCACGAGATCGAAAGAAATCGCGTATCCTATCGTCAACTAACAAATATTTTCACAAAATTCAATTGTTCAAATTGTAACTTGTGACTGTGAAATTGTTTGTGTGAAGTTGTTTGTGAAAAAATTTATAAAGCTCTCTTGAATCCCAGGAAAATAATAAAAACTCGACGCATAACAACCAAAACTGTCAGTATAAACATTTGTTTAAAGTTGAACGGCGCCCACACTGCCACCGGCGGCGAAAATGTTCCAATTGTGCAAAAATTCATAAGTTTTTGTCGTTACGCAATTCGTCGAGGCGAATAACCGTCATTTTTTGTGCAACAATTGGGGCCGGATGGAAAAAATTGTACGACGTAACATACGAGCGGGCCTCTGATATATGTACACTTTGGACGACGAACTTTTGTTATCAGTCCCGAAATTCCCCTTTTTTGGACATTACCAAGCCTCAATCAGTTGTGAAGACGGTGATTTATAAGCGAGATTGTGCATTATTGGTGCATCTCACGTTTTCACAAAGACATTTTCGAGAATTGCCGTTGAAAATGTTAGTGACCACTAAATGTTTACTCGTTTTTTTATTTTATAAACAAATGCTTCAAAGAACTTCATAATTAACAATTTTATAATCGTCATAACGGTTAATACAAGTACCAAAGTCGCACCAATAAAATAAAATTATTTTTCTTTACTTATAAAGAGGGTTTTTTCTTTATAGATATACCACCTTCATAGAGGGCGATACCGATATATTATACTCTAGGTATAGTTCATTTCCCTATGTAATACAACATCCCGGCCTCCTTAGACAAGGGTCTGGTCAAGATGATGTTGCATATGCCTATAGCACACAATGTTATGTCCGGAAAAAGAAAGTTATTATTATCACTTGTCTATGGAAGATTGTAGTAGAGTCATCCGGGTCAAGTGTGCGAACTTTTGTATTTTATGGCTCAGTGCACATAAAGTATAAAAGTTATGAACATAAACGTATGACTTTCAAATAAAGCATTAGGCTCTACATTTAAATAAAAACAAAAATTTAAAACATGCGTATTTTTTCCTATTAACAAAAATCGGAAAACGTTCTTGACCCGCAATGCGGGTAACTGTGCGCACCTTTATGGGGTAAGTAGACGCATACGCGGTATGTGCTCACGTATTTGCTCACATATGTGCTCACATATTTGCATTGCTTGCTCATGGTCAAAATACATAGAGATAATAATTATTATTTAGGAAATGAAACTATTTTTCCGGATTTAAATCGCGTATATTTGTTTTTTCAAACAAACCGACGTTTCGGGCCCTTTACAGCTCCCATGGTCACGTTTGTAGTTTATTCTAATTTCTATTAATAATTAATAATAAATTAAACTTAATTAAAATTCATTCAATAAAATAATAATTTGTAAAACTTAATGTAGCGTAAATTGGAATATTTTCTTTGTAAAATTAAAAATAAGGTATTTAATTAATAACTATTGTAACTATAGTGAAAAAATAGGGTGGTTTGCATTAATATTAGACATAACTGGTTGAAGACTGTACCACCTCAGTCAACCGTGACCATGGGACCTGTAAAGGGCCCGAAACGTCGGTTTGTTTGAAAAAACAAATATACGCGATTTAAATCCAGAAAAATAGTTTCATTTTCTATGTGTAACAATCGCGAAAACCTAAGAACTCGATAAATAATTATTATTTATTAAATAACTCAGATATGTTCTTTATTATTGTATAATTAATCTTTGGATATCGGTAGAAATTATCACTAACTATGCCTTAATAATATCTTGAGATCAAGGCACTTCTGAGATAGGACTATTATTAATTAAAACTATTCTTAGAATCACGTATCCAAACAAACAATATATTCATATTCCTGTTTAGAATTGTCTTGTTGATATTATTTACTATTGTAATATAAAATATGAAAAAATTATATCTTATTAACATCTTATAAACTTAGCAACTGGTGTAATTTCGAGTTTTTCTTATATAATTCCTCGGCAAATATAAAATAAAAAAGCATGTTAATAAATGTTGTACAAATGAATGGACGAAAATATTATAGATGGGGCAAAGGTACGCAGGCGCCCACTTACTCGCGCACACTTTCCATAGAGCATTGAATTGCAAGTGAATGATCGCAAAATATTAGGAACCGAATATAAACTCAAACTTTTTCTAGAATTATAGAGTCAATTCTATTATGAGATACAAATAAAACCTCTCGCCCTCTGTTCCGGAGATATAGCTCCTGCGCACACAGATCCACTGCGCTCGATTTTATAATTTCATCTATTGCCAAAAACATTGTTTTCGAAAGAGTCAGTACATTTTTAATCCTTAACGCAAAAGGAGTAAGTTTGTAGCCTGTGTCTGTGAATATGTGGTCTCGTTGTTCCCAAACGAATGGACGGAACTCAAAGTGGATTTTCTTTATTTGAGGCTAATTTAATTGGGGTCGTTTTTAGTTATAGTTCATGAGCATCAACTCAGGTGTTTGTCATCAGCTTTTTACCTAGTTTGTAGGGGTCTCATGCAAATCAATATGACATTACAATAATATGGTAATATTGATCTGATGCTGTAACAGGACAGGTGATACAGGATAGACTGCAGACTACCCAATTCCTCAACTACTCGAGTTTGGGTTCATCGACTAGTTGGCTTACAGATGGTGTCTTTATTTAACTTTTTAAACTACGCAGTGTTCTCTCCGGGTTTTTAAATTCTAATAATTTTTAATAATTGTCAAGTCAAAAGTAAAGACTCGATGCCCAATCACTGCAAGCAAACAGCAGTCACTTTCAACAAATCCATGTCTAACTGTGCAAAATAGCTGAGTACTCGAGGATAATCTCGTGGAGCAGTTCGGATCGCTCAAGCGGCACTCACGATTCACAGATTAATTGCGTTGCTATACGGGGGCCGCGACACTCTGCGTGCCTTTGTCAAAGTGGCCGCATCCATGGAATGATTGCCACTGGATTGGATACCCGATGGACAATGTTAAGTGCTATTAGTCTCTAAATTTCTGGAATAGATGCTGGTAGGTTCCATACCTAATCTGGGTGTACCCTTGGTGTATTAACATGTTTCAGCAGCAGAAGAGCTCCTTGTGAAACAGTTCGTCCAGGTAAGGACTGCCACCTTACCAATTTCTGCCACCAAGCAGTAATGTGAGCATTAGTGCGTTTCGATTTTGAACAGTAAGGGTGCTGGTAAAATTACAGGCGCATGGGACTTTTCGTCTTATTGCTCCGAGTGGTGAGCGCAATGGCAGTCGAACTAAATGAAACAAATTATGCATATGTGAAATTTTCTAACTCTCATATTTAAACATAAAACAGTTATTGTCTAATTTCGTTCGTAAAATCTTTATATATCTGCCCTGAATAGATGTCATTTTGTAGACGCCTATTGTGGCCTTATTACAAAATACAATTTAATAAAGCCCTTTTGTGATCTTTCATTCATAAAAATAATACGAAATACATGAAACATGTATATTAATTATATGAAATTATATAACTATCCTATTTAAGCGTAAAAAAGTTATCGACTAATTTCGTTCGTAGAATATTTAAACCAATTTTCTGAATGCCATTTTGCAGATGTCGCTTTATTATATAATCTCAGTACAGAGTACTAAAAAAACCCACCTCAAAAGTAAGTGGAATTACGTCTATTTGCTAAGTTTTATTGAATTATCCCCTAGTTCGCCACTATACAAGACTTGACACCGGAGATAATAAAAATCGGTTCTCTCTACTCAAAGTATATTGAGAGAAAAACGCCTTGAATTGGAGAAATAGCAAAATCAACCATTAAAGTAATTGCTCCTAAATTAAGTTAGGCGCTATTTATAAAATTGAATCTTCATGCGTGAATAGCCACCCTTCGAGGTGGATGCTTTTCTTCAAAATGAAATGGGACCACTATGGAAGTACCCCCTTTCCAACAAAAAAGAATCATGAAAATCGGTTCACAAATACCGGAGTTATCGCGTAACATATATGCAAAAAAAAGGGACATACAGACGAATTGAGAACCTCCTCCTTTTTTGAAGTCGGCTAAAAATACAATTTAAGGAGATTTTTTTATTTAGTACATTATTTTAACACAGTTCTGTGATATCAATTCGACTAGAGAGCTACAGAGTAGCAGTAGATTGATTGCGTCCGATACAACTGTGTCAAAATAGGGGGCAATTCAAAAAAAAAGGTGTGCTAATGACGGAAGAAATCTTAAAATTTTTCTGACAAAATTCCGAAGCGGTCAACCATTGCTGCCTGACTGTTCTAAAAGGTAGATGTTTTAGAAACATGTTTAGCTTTTTTTATGATATCAAGCTACGGGATGAACAAGTTGTGCGCCTGGTACTAAGAGACAGGGCTATCCATGACAGTTGCAGTGCCACTCAGAGCTTTAGCTTTTGTAAAAACATGGTACTGATGGTGTGATAAAATATGTCATGCTAAGAGATTCTAATCTATTTTCTAAAAAAACTCAATCTAACTGCCTCTGTGGCCGAACGGTTACCATGCTGCTCTGCCACGCATATATTTATTGCTCTTGTTTTTGATACAGGGTTTCGCTAGTGCGGGATTACGAGTGTGTGCGATATTTATTTATTTAATCTCACATAAAATTGTATTGCGGTAAACTATTTTTATGAGAGCATGCTTATGTATGCCAACGAAAATAGTTAAAAAACACAACCAAGACAAGTGAATAATTTAGATCGATTATTGGAAAAAACACCGTATCTTTATCCAGAAGAATCGCATCCGAAGACTTGCTACTGCAAGCATCTGTCTTCTCATTGTCTCCAGTGATTTGTGAAGAGACTGCACCTCCACTTACGAAAGGGACACATATATAAAAACATCAACCAACAGAAGAGGATAGCAATAATTCTCACCGATTAATTATAAGGGTTCTTTCCTATCGCTTGTTAGCCGATTTGGCGATTTCTTCATTTTTCATTCGCACGCTGATTTCGAATTCTGCAAATGCTTTTTCACGCCGAATTTAAAGTTGACAACTGAGTTAAAAGTTTTGTAGTTCGTTTTTTGTTACTTAAATAAATTTGCCGACACGTCAACATAGTTTACGGGTTGGAAAGTTTATGGTAAAAGAAATGTTGGGAATGGAAATAATCGTGTTTTGTTTGAATTAAAGGAAATCGGTTTTTTTTCTTTAGCTTGTGTCTATGTTGTTTTATCGCAATACAGTGAGCATCGTTTTCTTTAGAACCATTATCTTTTAAAGTTAAAGCAAGCTAGCTTAACTAAGTATGTAAAAATACTTGGCTTCTGAAACATAGCTTTTACGTTATTAGGCTTTAGAGGTGAAAACATCATGGAGGATAACATGCTTGTTTTTGACACTCTTTGTAGACACATCCCCAATGCCCATTAGGCCAATTTGGTGAACTATCTATGATCTGGTCTTGTACTAGTTAGAATAGCAGTAGAAAATGATGAAGGGATGAAAAAATACAATTTTTCGATCATATTTTTTTTCATACCAAGTGACTGGACGAACAAGTCGTTCGCCTGCTGGTAAGCGACACTTCTGTCCATAGCATTTGCAGCGCTACTCAGAGCTTTAAATTGCAAAGATCTTAGGGGCACTGCCACTGCGCCCTGTAATTTCACCGGCATACATTTAAAATAACGATTTTAAAATAGGAAATGAAACTTTTTTTAAATTTAAATCGCGTATTTTTTCATACAAATCGATCGATCGATATTTAAGACGTGACCATGGGATCTGTGAAGGGCCCGAAACATTGTTTTGTTTGGAAAGCAAATACTAAAAAATAGTTTTATTTCCTGCGTGCAACAATCGTGAAATCCTTATAATATGAAACTAGACTATTATGCGAATTAAAATTGATTTCTAATTTATATAAAGTACCTACAGGTTTCCTGCTTCGTACTTCAAGATACTCTCAATAAAAATATTTTAGCAAAATACTTTTACTTTAATTAAATAAATCTACCAATTTAAAAACTAAAGTCAAGTGCTTACCAGATGACTCAGGAAGAAATAAAAATAATTGTGCAAGTTAAGGTGAATACACACTAACACGTCGCCTCGCGCCAACGAATCGTACGTGAGAGCGATTATCACCAATCTAGAAAATTATCACGCGCTGGACTGAGGTTTAGGAGCGGTCTACAAGTAAAAAAACATATTTATGCGTCATCTTTTCTTGCAAATGTAAGTAGGAAGAAGTGAATGTAATTTTGTGGACGTTTACCTTTATAAAATTCATTCATAATTTTCTAGTTTTTGAGACACATTTAAGACATTATACAGGGCATGCCACAGCTATGCTACACGTTGGGAAAGTACCTTAAATACCGTAGATAGATATTTTACTGAAAGAGGACTGAATTTTGATTTTAAAAACAATTCGAACTGCATTCAAAGATTTTTAAATAATCGCCTGTCTGAGCCGGGCATAGAATCCGCTAAATGTGAAAAAAAAAACCTGTAATTTTACTATAGGACCAAGTCTCACTCATAAGGATTATTTTAATTTGAAGTATTATATTTAATATTTAACCACGTACGACCAACTCTCATGAAGACCGGAAACTCTACAGTCGAAGTTGTTGACGGTTATGTATACCTAGGACAAATTATCCAGTTAGGTAGGTTCAACTTCGAGAAAGAGGTCAACCGTCGAATACGACTCGGCTGGACAACGTTCGGTAAATTACGCCATATCTTCTTGTCCAAAATACCACAGTTTGTCAAGACAAAAGTCTTCCGACCAGCGTGTGTTGCCAGTGATGACTTACGGCACTGCGACGTGGTCGCTCACTATGAGCCGCATAAGAAGGCTCAAGGTCATTCAAAGGGCAATGGAATTCGTTGCGAGATCGAATCAGTAATGAGGATATCCGCAAAGGAACCAGAGTAACCGACATAGCCCTAAGAATTGCAAAACTTAAGTGGCAATGGGCAGGGCACATTGCTCGCAGAACAGATGGCCGATGAGGCCGAAGAGTTCTCGAGTGGCGACCGCGTAACGGTAGACGTGGCGTTGGCAGACCACCCACAAGGTAGACTGATGATCTGGTGAAGGCTGCGGGAATCCGCTGGATGCAAGCGGCGCAGGACAGGTCATTGTGGCTTTCTTTGGGAAAGGCCTATGTTCAGCAGTGGACGTTTTTTGGCTGAAATGATGATGATTATTGAAGAGTAAGAATTTCTATACTACAGAATGGGACATGTTTTGAACATTTGATAACTTAATATTTATTGTAAGTTGCAGTTAAATTTACCTAATTATTTTAATTAAATGTTAAATTTCATGGTCTTCCTTTTATTCAAGATGCTATGTTATTTAGACGAAAACAAACCTTATGATTGAGGCTTTCGATCAGTATAGTAAAATTTCGGGTGGTTTTTTTTCTCATTTGGCGGGTTCGATTCCCGATTCAGACAACTTATTATTTAAAAATCTTTGAACGCAATTCAAATTGTTTTTCAAATCAAAATGAAGTAATTTTTCAGTAAAATTTTCTATGTACGGTATTTGCGGTACTTTCCTCTGTTTAGCCGGCCGTGTGACGTCCCGTATATATATATTAGCATATTTAGTAGCAGTATAGCTCCTTGTAAAAGATTTGGTACAGGGAAGTACTGCCGCCTTACCTATTTCTGCCGCCAAGCAGTAATTGTGTGTGCATTACTGCGTTCCTGTTTTGTAGAGTAAGGGTGCTGGTGAGATTACAGGGACATGGGACTTGTCAACTTATGTCACAGGATGATGAGCGCAATGGCAGTGCCCGTAAGATTTTTGCGGTTTAAAGCTCTGAGTGGCGTTGCAACTGTTATGGATAGACGTGTCGCTTACCACCAGGCGCGCGACATATTAGTCTTTTCACTTGGCATAATAAAAAAAATGTAACAGATTTTAAAAAACTGCCTTTTTAGTTTCTAAATACGCAACTAAATACATTAGTGTAAGTGGTTTTTAAGGGGTTTTTATAGACCCATCGGCCGTACATAGAAGTTTGTTTAGTATTCCTTGCAGCATAATTTTGATAAATAATATTCAAATGTCGAATGTCCTGTTTTAATTGTAGTCTTATCTGTCTAATTATTCTAGGAAAAACAACATAGTCTTTGTATTTTAATTATTAGTACATTGGAATTCATCGTCTTACGCATTACTCAAAATTTAATAAACTTAGAAAAATTATAAAGATGTTTTCGTATTTTATATAATACCAATACGAATAAGTCTCGCCTGTGCGCCTGGTGGTAAGCGACACGCCAATCCATAACAGTTGCAGTGCCATTCAGAGCTTTAAATCGCAAAGATAAGTTGGCAAGTCCCATGTGCCTCTAATTTCACCAACATCCTTACCCTTCAAAAGCGGAACGCAGTAATGCTCATATTATTGCTTGGCGGCAGAAATAGATAATGTGGCAGTACTTCCCTGGATAAACTCTTCCACAAGAAGCTGTACTGCTACTAAATACTGTTGGTGAAAGATACGTGTAAAAAGTTAATTTTTTAAATTAAAAAAAATCATAAGTTTTTGAGACACTTTTAAGATGTTATACAGGGCGTACCACGGCTATGTTACACAGTGGGAAAGTATCTTAAATACCGTAGATAGAAACTTTTACTGAAAGAGGACTGAATTTTGATTTTTAAAACAATTCGAACTCCATTCAAAGATTTTTAAATAATATATTAAATATTCCCTGGACGAACTCTTTCACATGGAGCTCTACTGTTACTAAATACTGTTGATGAAAAAAAAAATTAATTTTTTAGAGTAAATATGTATAGGTAATCACAAATCAAACAAAGTAAGAGCAACCATAGGAGTTTCTTGCTTATTCTTCTTAGGAGAATTTGCCTTCTGAATGAGCAGTACAGTTTAATCCATATGACGATCTCAAATGTAATTTACCTACCTATGAAATAAAGATCATTTTAGTTTGAATCGCCTTCGTGATTTCGGTCACGCGTCACGCGAGTTAAAACACTCAAGAGACGTGAGCTTATTAAAAAGAAAATGTCAACAAATTCATAAAAAATCTCTAACCTTTATTACTATCAAGATAGCGTATTCGTTACACACCCAAAACTCGTATTTTGTGCTTTATGAATGAAAAAGAAACTGGTATACAATCGCAACCTATTTATCAATCTAACGCTACGACGTTACTCGTAACTATCGTTGACCATCTTCACCGTTTCGCACTGCACCTCGTTCTATGTTATCTCGACCAAAACTAGTTTAGCATACAAGTGGGCGAGTAACGCGATCTGATAGCGAGGCAAGGCAATTACGTACGTGACACCTCGCGAGTCATACGAGGTGATTACATCGGTGTGTAGTCAACTTTAGCGTTGGTAAGGTGCATTGAAAGACAACAACTACAGTAATGTAAACTTTTTGTTTCGTAGATATATACTATACGTATACGTAGATATATAAAAGTATTGGAAGCTTTAGGCGAGTCACTGCAGGAAAAGCGGGAAAAATTGTTTTACTTGGTCAAAATGATTCTGGTATTTACTATTAAATAACGATCTTATAAAAAATATACCATAGACCTAAGGATATTGTCTAAAGGATGTGCTATTTATCCGATCATATAAAAATCTTGAGAACAGAAATAAAAGTCTACAAACGAATTTTTTCGCCGCTCGACCCGCACAGTAGAATCGATTCAGTACGGGAAAAATTGAATTCGAGCTGGGATATCAACTCTTAAGTCGAATTTTTACTCGACATGAAATTTCGCGGCGGTGACTCGACGAAAACTGTCCGCCAAAGACTTGACAGCCTGGTCACTCAGTATGGTAGCGGACGCAGGCGGCGGCGAGCAACTACACTCGGTTTCTTGATTCTTATTAAATTCATATGCAGGATTACACACACAGTAACAATGTCAAGCTCTAAAGTCCCATTCTCATTAACCACTGACGTAGCACCTACCACTGAACACTATTTTCCAGTCAGGGGTTACCGACCATTCACTATCACGATTAAAATTCGAATGACGAGCAATCTCGATAGGTTCACGTACTTTCCGCAGGTTAAAATACTTTACCTAGTTTACTTTCTTTTACCTTCTTTTAGTAGCAGTAGAGCTCCATGTGAGAGAGTTCGTCCAGGGTAGTCCTGTCACCTTATGTATTTCTGCTGCCTAGCAGTAATATCAGCATTACTGTGTTCCGGTTTTGAAGGGTAACTGTGCTGGTGAAATTACAGGCACATGGGACTTGTCAACTTACGTCTCAGTGTGACGGGCGTAGTGGCAGCACTCCTCAGATCTTTGCAATTTAAAGCTTTGAGTGGCACTGTAATTGTCATGGGCAGGCATATAGCTTACCATCAGGCGCTCGACTTGTTCGTCCCGTCACTTGATGTTATGAAAAAAACCCCTTGCCATTACGGACATTTTATCAAAACGAAATAAAGTGCGTCGAATCGGAATCCAATGAGTGTGCCGTTCCTGAAGAGCTCCGGCTGTCCCGGTATTTCCTAGTATACACGTGTTCCGTCAGTCTTGTAGATACATTATGGCCGGATTGTATGTAATTCTTGCCAAAGGAGCAGGGAAACTTATATACCCCGGGAACCTTCAATGTCTCCTTATCCTTTGGTGAATGCATCAACTAAGGCCTTATTCAGAGTGGCGGCGGGCGTGGGTGTGTGTAAATCAAATGTACGTAGACGCTCGTTGCGTTCACAGTGGCCGCGCGCGCTGGCACAAGTAGATAGATCTGTTGGGTCGGTTCGCCCGTACTTTCACAGTGCTTGGTCTAGCGTTTAGCGTTTGTTTGCGATTTCGACGTGAGCCCGAAGAGAAGGCGGAAAATCGTCTCAGCCTTCGGCGTAACAAATGTCTGGTTTTATCCGTTACTCCCTTAAATATAACGCTAGTGGAGAGGCTACCGATATACTTGCCTGATATGATGTTTGAATCTCACGGTAGTTTTCTATTTAAAACAACTTTAAAATGTCGATATAAAGGTCTATGTTCACATTTACCGTTTTAGTTCACTTTCTTAACGCCTTGGATCAAAACACTAAGAACAAACATGGTGCGTAGTCGTGCGCTCCCCGCTCGTATCATATGTAATACTTAACGCTCATTTTTGAATGTTGCCTTAGTGTTTTGGACCGCGGCGTCACCAAAGAGGAGAGCCCAAAAGTTTTATGCAGTTGACAGAGAAACTACATATATAAAGCTGATTGCGCATTGATTACGTAAGCGCAGAGTCGATGTTATCAGCATTATTGTCATCCTACGTAGAGAAAAAATATAAGTAGAATTAGTAGATGTATTAGTAGTACTTTTGCAGTATTATCTATCTTTTTATTTTAAATGACAAAATGATGACTGTTGAGGTCGACGATTAATAATTACTTATATTAGAATAATTTAATTCCTCCCATTCACTTGCTATTGATCTCCTAAAGGAAAATGTTAACGTTTGTGGCAGTTTATTTAATTTCCGTCATGTTAATCCACAAGACATCATAAAAGCTTTTATATCAATACATGTTAGAAAAACTGAAGATCTCTGGAGCATATCAACTAAAGTTATATAGACTCAGTTATTGATCTAATTTCCCCACATTTAGCTGTAGCTTTCAGTAGGTGCGTTGACGAAGGTGTTTTTCCCGATTTAATGAAATACAGCAAGGTTATTCCCTTATTCAAAAGAGGTAGGAAAGTTGATCCTAGCAATTATAGGCCCATTTCAATTTTACCAGCTTTAAGTAAAATATTCGAAAAGGTTATGTTGACCCAATTACTGTCCTATTTCGGTAGGAATCATATCTTTCATAGTGAACAATACGGGTTTACTAGTGGTAGATCGACTAGCGATGCGGGGGTAGCGTTACTAAAACACATCTTTGATGCTTGGGAAAGGTCTCAGAACGCTATTGGTGTTTTCTGTGACCTCTCAAAGGCATTTGATTGCGTTGATCATATTACTCTTATTAGGAAGCTGGAACATTATGGTGTAAATGGCAAGGCGTCGAAACTTGTCTCGTCATATCTCAACGGTAGAATTCAGAAAGTAGACATAAATGGTGAGACTTCTTTGGATTCTCCGGTAAAAATTGGTGTTCCGTAGGGCTCAATACTTGGGCTTTTCTTATTTCTGATTTATATTAATGATCTGCCATTCTTTGTTAAGGACCATTGCGAAATAGTGTTGTTTGCTGATGACACATCCTTGATTTTTAAAACAGACAGACATGACATTAACTATGACCATATTAATGATACCCTCTCTAAGGTAGTTTATTGGTTTAATGCTAACAATTTATTGCTTAATGCCAAGAAGACAAAATGTGTTAAATTTGAATTACCTAACGTAAACTCGACTAGTCCAAGCATAAAAATAAACGGAGAAAAGTTAGACGTTGTTAATAAATCAGTCTTCTTGGGAGTGACCTTAGATAGTAAACTTCAATGGTTTCCACATATATCTTCCCTGGCCAGCAGATTAAGCTCCGCTGCATACGCATACGCAGTCCGCAGAATACGTGAGCTTACCGATGTTAGTACTACTAGACTAGTTTACTTTAGTTACTTCCATAGTATAATGTCCTACGGGATTCTCATGTGGGGTAAAGCGGCAGATATTCAAACCATATTTGTATTGCAAAAACAAGCGATTCGTTCTGTGTACCGCCTAGGCTCTCGGGTTTCTCTCAGAGAAAAGTTTAAGGAGACTGGTATCATGACTGTGGCATCACAGTACATTTACTCAAATATTTTATATGCCCGTAAAAATATACATAATTTCAATAAGAAAGAAGATATCCATAATATTAACCTTAGAGCTAAGTCCAAACTCATGGTACCACGATTTCGTTTAACCAAGGTAAACAACTCTTTTATGGGGAACTGTATACGTTTTTACAATAAGATTCCGGAGCATATATTAAGTTTATCATTTCCTAAGTTTAAAAACTACATTAAAAATGTTTTGATCGAAAAATCATATTACAAAATTGAAGACTACGTGTTAGATAAAGATGTATGGAAAGACGACATGGCTCCAGAATCCACACAAATTTGATTCAAAGTGTATTCTATAGCATTTAAGTTTATTTGAAAAGAGCAATCCCTAGAGTTTCTTGCTCGTTCTTCTCAGGGAGGTCAGCAGTAGCTTAAATGTGACGTTTTCAAGTGTAAATTTATTTTACCTATGGAATAAATAATCTTTGACTTTGACTTTGATATATATATATATATAAAACTTATTACATCTAGCACGCTGTGATGTCCTATAAGCAATAAATAATAACGCACACGCATTAGGGAAATCCTGTATCGCGGGTCTAATGACACACACATAGATAACCACAAATTACATCTAAACTCAAGGGAGAAATAAATGCAGGTCGTACAAATATCCTGGCTCGGGAATCGAGCGCGGAACCTCTGCGTGGCAAATCAGCATGATAATCGTTGGGCCACGTAGGCAGTTCGATGGAGCATGCACACCTAAATGATGCCTATTCACGACTTGAAAAAGCCTAAGTTACACCGTTCAGGGAACAAGTTTGCAGGGAATTCCATTCCATATATTTTTATTTGTCATCTATAAGAGTTCATTAACTTAATGTGAGACAGATTTGGTCGCAGATTTAAAATTTGCTCTGTAGATATGGATTTAATAACAAAATACTGATGGCATCATTTGACACTATGTGGGTGTCGACTACAATCTGTGTTTACATTTAAAGAACATTTGTAATTGTTTTTTATTCGGAAAAGTTTGCCCTTGTCGGTTTGATAAACTTTAATATATACATATTTTGGCATACTTACAATATAATAAAAATTCAAAACCAAACAGCGCTAAGAAACTTGGAACATTGTTTGTTGATATTGCATTATGTTGCTCAGAAAATTCGCAATAGTCTTCCATGTAACACTTACTCCACTCTAGTTGGGAATATCTTCAAGATTGTTAGGTTGGTGATACTGTATTAACGTTGGGAGCGTCTCCAATTATTGCTCACTATTGCAGCTTGTTAAGAAATTCTTTACGATTACGACCACGTGATCTATAGGACAGATTGTGAGATCTTGTCGAAATAGAGTTGTGCTGCTTGTGTCTCTAGATGATTACGGTAAAAAAAATGTTTATTGGGATTAAGAATGTAACAATAATTAATATTATAAACTTGTACCCATGATGTAATAAGGCCACATCTGCAAAATGACACCTTTTCATGAGAGGGGTTTAAAGATTCTACGAGCGAAATTAATCCATGAGCTTAAATAGGAATAATAAGACACAAAAATTACATGACTTGTTTTAAGTAGTTTGTATTTTTATGATGTATGATCACATGGGGCTTTATCATAATATCAAGGCACAATATGCCGAATGAGTCAAAATTATTAGTAGAAAATAGTCTTACGTAGCAGACGAGACCCTTGATAAGTCTGTGCGTTGTCAACCTTTGAGAGCAATGTTGACACGCTTTTTGAAAAATTCCATGTCGCTGTGCAAAGAAAATACCATTCCATTCTTGCAGGTTCGAGGAAGGAACAAATATGATGCCCGTGTGGGCCTTCAACGCCAGACACGTAGTATGTTATGGGGATGGGCTCTACTCCTTTGGTGGGAGGTGCGATGGTGGACAAGTCACGGTGATACCTGACCCTCTGAGCATTCCCCATTATAAAGACGGTTGAACACTTAAAGATTAAATGGCTCCAAGCCGTCTGTGAGTTGGGGATCATCGACAACGCGGCGTTGGATGCATTCAAGTGGATCAAACTGGTATTTGGAAGCTCTGGCCTAGAGGTGTTGGCAAAACTCTACAATTTAGTAACAAGCTCCATATCTTTCTACGTTAGTTTTGATAATAGTGACCCTCCCTACCTACATTTAGGGCATACAAGAAGGGCACTATGACCTGTGCGCGCACAAGAACCTTACAACTTCGGGTTCTGACCCCAGATCAGCCAGTGTACAGGGTTGTCACGGACATCATCACTTGACTCCATCCGGTTCTTCGAGAGGGTAGTGCCTCGGGTGAGCCGCCCCGGGTGCACGTACAGTACCGTCCCTATTTTCCAGATAGGTCTCGGAGCTGTAGGCACGCTCAATTCCCGTTGCGCATTGTACAACTAGCGGTTGCCACCGCTGAGCCGTCGACTCTGAGTCCACTACCAAATCTCCTCATTGGTGGCGGAGCTGCAAGGCAATGCTGTACCCTGGTCTTGCCGTCGAGCTCGTAGTCTCTCCAGAAAACCCTATATCTCAGGTCGGTAGATAGGGATAATTTAGTAATAGTAGAGCTCCTTGTAAAAGAGTTCGTTCAGGGACCTGTTTCTGCCGCCAAACAGTAATGTGAGCATTAGAGCGTTTCGAATTTAAAGGGTAATAAGTGCTAGTGAAATTAATTAATTATGGGACTGGTCAACTTATGTCTCATGGTGACAGATCTTGGCGATTTAAAGCTGAGTAGCACTGCAACCGTCATGGACAGGCGTGACGCTTACCATCAGGTGCACGACAGGTTCGCTGGTTCGTTCCGTCACTTGGTGTCATAAAAAAAGTTGATAGAATACATTGAATACGGTAAAGGAAAAGGAAACAATGATTAATTTTGTCAATAGATTTATCTATATATTTTAATGAATAATTCTCAATTACAGCTGTTGCACAATACAGTCTCTTGACAATCAATATACAAAGCATATTTAACTTTCACAAAGAGGCAAATAAACTTTTCATTATTGCAACACGAAAATCACTGATTTTTGTTTCACCGACTAAAAACAAAGAAGGTGTTAAATGATGGTATTATTATTCATGTAGAACCTATCGCTTTTGCAACTTATTCAATGCACTTAGAATTATTGAATTCCATGGAAAATTATATTCATTTTATAATTATATATTTTGTATTTTTAACTACAATATTTATCAACTATATATTACAAATTTTAACTTACAGTTAGATTTTTCATCAATCGTTTATTTTGCATGCGATCGGTTGCTGTTTTTGCGCAAAATTAAATTTGTAGATATTGAAATAAGTTGGAATTGTGACGCCAGGAAATATCGGTCGCTAATGTTTACAATGTACGACTAATGGCAGGTAAGTGAGTATTTATATGATATTTAATATATTTTCATTTTATAAGCAAACGCAAATTGGAAATGTCTTTAAAATTATCAGAATTTTGCTATAAAAATCCAGTAAAGTTCTGTAATATTACCTTCGTTGAGGCATCAATAATAACCCACAAATAAACAACTGTCGCATAGTTATTCGAAAAAAGAATTACTTCAAGGTCTCCAAAATACGCTTTCAAAAATATCGTTTTGAAAACTTTTTAAAAGCAACAACCAACCGCAGGCCGTGTCACAGCACAATTGACAAAAACATATTTTCAAAATATGTCTATTAGTAAACACGAATATACCTTACAAAATGTATTTACACGATAAAGCAATGACATTATACTAATTAAACTATTAGAAAAGTATAATTTAGTTTTGTTTTGTATTCAATTTGTAAATGTAACGTCTCACGTGTTGAAAAACGGGATGTATGAGTTGCAATGTTTAACCCTGCCCTGAATAACTAACGTAAACGATATTTTTAGCAAAATTGGGCTGTTAACATGTCTGGGATCAGAAAAATGTGATCTACAACCCCCTCTAATCGGTTTTTTAATATCTTATTTAGCTTCAGTTTTATTGGTAAACAAAATTATGGTAATTGAATTTTTTTTTAAACGTCAGATCTCGAAAGTCACATTAGTTATGACAAAGAGGGTAGCATTGTGGAACGTAGTAGTATAAAGTTAAGTATAGCTGCCAGCATTAATCGGATATAACCTAAGGTGTTACATAATAAAGCTAAGTCGTTTTTGAAAGTAAATATTTCAAAACTTTTCAGTTTTCAACCCCTTAGTCGAAAATAGAAAAAACGCACTAGTACAGTTTTCATAATTTTAACAAATAACAAAAAAACCGACCTCAAAAGTTTGTGGAATTACAACTGTTTACTAAATTTTATAGAAATCGGATAACGGAAAGTGAGTGACATCCAATAAATAGGAATCATCCTCAATTTGTCACCCTAAAGGTGGGATTTGAATGGGACCATTATTGAGTCAGTTACTCCTTTTAAAAAAAAAAAGAATTATCGAAATCAGTTCACAAATACACCAAAAAAATTTTAGAGGACTGTAGGTTTACTTACAAGTTAATTTTAGATATGTCATTTTTGTACATGTATAACTGTTTGACCCTCAATAAATTTATTAAAAAAAAATATATTCGAATTGAGAACCTCCTCCTTTTTTGTAAGTCGGTCAAAAATTAATAAATATTGTTAAACAACAAAGGTCCCCATATACAGACGATTCTTTGTTTCGATCGGTCGTCACGATAATCGTATCAATCAATCGCTACTTCCTTGGCGTTCAAGTTAATCGTTAACGATATAGACATGCATTATCAATTCGCCGTTTCGATCAGTCTGCTAGTATATGGGGACAATAAGAATTCCGAAAGTACTTTTCTGTAATATACAGAAATGTTAAACTTCTATCATCTATCTGATTGGAAGTGGTAACACATAGACACTTGGGAAGGGAATAAGTATCCTTAAGTATCATGGTTCCGTAATTGTGCTGGCTTATCGAGAACATATCGATTGGAAGCGATAACATATAGACAGTTGGGAAGGGAGTAAGTATCCTACGTCTCCAGGGTCTGTAATCGAAAACATAAACGTTTATTTTTTAATTTTGGATTCCAGACCATACACGCGCAGTATGTCGTAGTATCCTATAGGCAGTAGACGTCTTCCGACTAATGATGATTGCTATACTCGACTTTCTATTTCTCTTTCAAACACTTATGTGTGTCTATAGTGCGTTCAAATATCGTTACAAAGGATGTTGCTAACAATGTCATAGAAACATAAACAAGTACTACAGGAATGCAAAAAAAATATTAAACAACATCGACTCGGAAGATGAATTAAAAAAAAGAACTGGATACTTATGGTTTAAATATGTGACGTCATTATTCAGTACATTTAACAAAAGTAGTTAAAATCCTATTTCTATTGCAGTGGGATACTATTGGTGATAACTATTGTGTCAAACAGCTACTTGTGGTTGTTGCTGTTACGTTGTCACACAGTCACACTTAGGTCGCACGCTCATTGAGACGGTTTAGATGGGTGTTTAAAGTAATAAACTGAAGGATTCCGACTTGTTATTTTCACAAGAAATTAGCGAACATTTGTGGAGTTAGTTTGATAAATAGATAAAACATATAACAGGGGATAATTTTAAATAAAACAGTATACAAATCTAAAAAGTGTCCAATTTAGAGGATATAATAATAACGCATATATAATTCGATGGGTATCGTAGAGGCGTGTTGGGAAAGGTGACCATGTAACATTCCGGTCAGCGAACACGTAATCGTCTAACAAGCTTAACTATTTACATCAGTATACGAATATCGACCCGAATAGACAGAAAACAAAATAGGAACGATACAAAACGATGCCCCCGCCTACGGAGCGATCGGGCCGAAGCGACGGCGCTATCTCGATATAAATACACGCTATGTACATTGCGCGGGCGCGAATCAGTCCTGCGTCTCTACATCCAGCCCGTTTACCATGCGTTCAATGCTTTTCAGGTCAGACGCAGGCGGGGTCGCTGCTGAGCCCGTTGTCGTAGAACTTGGAGCATCGGGTGGAGGGTCAGCCGAAGCGGCACGTGCAGGCGGAGAACCGGGCCTCGGCCGCGCAGGAGACGAGCTTAGACTACGAGCGCGAGGCGCTACTTGTTCAAACGCCGACCCAAGGCCAGGTAGCGCGTAAGGCGCGAACCTGTGCATCTTCGCCAGTGACGGTACCGGGGCGGGCGCGTGAGGCGCCGGGAGACCAGGCGGCGGTGGCAGCGAGTACTGCTGCAGTAAGGGGTGGAGATTGAACAGTAGTCCTGGCGGCATTTGATGTGGTGGGAAGAATGGAGGCGGGTACAATGACGGCGGGTAGAGGTAGGGTAGTAACGGCGGTTGTACAGGCGGACCTAGAGAGACGTCAGGGGCTGGTGAAGGCCGTGAGGGGCCTGCGGGGGGTGAGGCAGGTCTGGCGCTGCCTGAGCAGGAGGAATCCGATCCGGCTTCTATGCCTTCCTCGTTGCCGGAGTCGACACCCCCGCCGCCGCCGCCTCCGCTCCCGCCGCCACTGCTGGTACTGAACCATGCTGTGAACAAATTTGGTGCATAAGACAATGATAATGTTCCTTCTATGTAAGAATAAGAATGAGGTTGCGATCAAGTGTCCAGGGCATTCCTGTATTATGTTACGACAATTTACGTGCTTTCTCCCAGTAAATATGTAAAATTAAAAATTGGCGATATGTCCAAAATTCTCACGTAGGTATTATCTTTTTGCGGAAGTACGAAGTAAGTACGATTAAGCGGAGGTCAACTATTTAGCGTTATTTCGTAACTTATATATACGAAGTAAATTCAAAATATAATATAATTTCTTGTTTAAGCTTAGGCAAAATTCGTTTTATATAGTCCGATATTGTAAGATACTTACAAGTGGTAGAATGTTGCTGCGGCGGTGGCGGAGGCGGACTAGAAGGTCCACCGACGTCGAGGGGACGTTCGTCGTCATCGTCTCTGGCGTCGGCGCGGGCCGTCAGCAACGCCTGCCTGCGGTACACCGACAGACTACTCGTGTTATCATTGAGCAATTTTCCACTGGGGACAAGGGGACTACGTCAAGAGAGGTAAAATGGGAGATGTAGATTTAATAGATAATATTTACGATAAAACTATACGTATATTATAAATATACCCGTCGCATAATAAAGCCACATGATCTTTCATTCATGAAAATTAATACGAAATACATGAAACAAATTATAAATATCCGTCTCGTGTACTTCCCAATATCGACCAATGAACGCCAACTTAATTTTTGGACCTGTTCTATTTTTATTTCTTTATTGTTCTTCTACAAAATTCGTTGTTCTATTTTTTTTTCCAATTTGGTTTTTCGTTTTTCTAGTTGTTTTTCCTCAAAACTGGGGAGCATAATATTGGTAAATAAATATGACTGTTTACAAAAACAACAGAAAATGACCAGAAAAATAAAGTTGGCGTTGTGTTCATTGGATGTATCGATGCATGAAGTGATTTAGACCCAGAGAATATTATTCCTATGATCTCATAAACACCCAGTGTACATTATAATGAAAATAACGCATTCCAGTTTAGCGCTATATATTTTATATGACCATAAGCACGTTTTTCATACAACACTAGGGTATACTTGCTCGGGCCTGAAGCATGTAATTATATTTAGAACATTTTAATGTACTCATCAGAGCAGCACATCAGGTTACACATTCTGCCCCGTTACTTGAAAGGGCGCATGTGTCATTTTAAAAAATTATGTATACTGCCATGATCAGTAAAAAAAGATAGATCAGTCACTCTTTTTATTTTTTCCTAGGTGGATAAGGTATGAAGTGACCGCAAAAGAAAAGTAGATATTTTTTCTTTTCATTTCTTGAAACCTTATTTTCACGGTTTTGAGTTTTTGTCACATCCATTTAACAAACGGCGGCAGCATTGACGGATCTTGTTCCGTTGCACCGGAGGCAATATTCGAACAAGAGTGTATAGCTTGGTGTGCTGTTGACTGTAAATTGGACATTTAGGACTTTTTTCGAGAAATTTTATAACTCTCCTATTTAAATCTAAAAAGTAATCGACCATTTTTGTTCGTAGAATCTTTAAACTCCTGAAAAGTTGTAATTTTGCAGATGTGACCTTATTACACCATGGGTGCGACATGTTCTAATTTAAAAAAAGACACAATACACACTTAAATCTTAAATATAATACAATAAAAATAAAAACAAATGTATGTATAAATGTATCAGTTCACAAAATACAGTGAAAAATACACAGTTTTGGTCACTGAGATGTAAGCAATAGAAAGATCTTCCAATTTACGCATGCACTTTCATGGAAATAAATTTACATGTGAACCATTTACTATTCGCGTGTTTTATGCGTAACAAACACAAATACAGAAAGTAGCAATTACCAAATGAAAAATCTACCTTTATCGATAAATATTGTAAATGTATTGACAACCTCGGTGACATAACGGTTTTTGCGCTGTGGGCGCTGGATGAAGAGGTCCCATGTTCGACTCCTGGTATCGATTTGGGACTGTAACCTTTGTAAATTGGGTGCTTTGTGTAGTGGCCCTGGAGTACAGTCTAGGTACATTTGAGACCAGGTAATAGGCGTGGTCGTCTGACGAATTAATTTTGATTAAATGTAGAAACTAAAATATGTTATAGAGCATCTTAATGATGCACTAATTGTATCTTTCACTATGTCTATGTATTGTCTGTTTTTTTTGTGTGCAATAAAGCTTAATCTATTCTATAGCGTTTGAAAGACACGGCCAGTTGAAAATGACAACTTGCACTTTAAACGAGGGTGTGACAACATTTGGGGGTACACCGCGAAAGGTTAATTTTGTGCTAATGATAGAGAAGTTGACCCGACCGGCGTTGTGTGACTGTGACGCCCAGGGGGACGCTTTTTTGAATAAATGTTTCTGTAGTGTTAAAAGTTTTAGGTGAATAATTTCTTAGCTCAACATTCTTCATCCATTTCTAAGGTTTTGGTGAAATGAAGCAATTTTTTTTGTGATCCAAATTTAGCATATTTGATTTTCTACTCAGGAGTAGAAAATCAAATACTACAATCTGTCAATTATAATTTCATAAACCATATCACAAAGGCGCTCTTTTTAGTTTTGATTCAAAATAAAATTCAAATATTATCTATGGTACTCGTTACTGAACAGAAAAATTATAGTTATATATAAAAAAAAGAATATCGTATTTTTGTTTATTTAAAATATCAAATATGACGCTAGTCAAACGCTCTACTGCCTCCTGATTGGTTAAATTGGCCTAAAGGTCTTGAAACCGGCTCATAAACATTTATAAAAATATAGTAGTTGAAATATACGCGGTATTTGGCAATTTCTATTTTATGTCTTTGGTTTTTTGTTTTGTAGAGTTTGGTTTTCGTTTGAGTTTGTTGTCATGGATTGTTTACAAAATATTTATACATTAAATAGGTTCTGTTCCATTATTTTATTTACTCGTAGAAAATGTATTGTATGCAAAAAAATGTATGTAATTAGGTCTTAAAATCTCGTACCTATCCTTAGACCAGCTGGCAAAGCCTCGTGATGATGAGACGCAAATATACGCGATTTAGATCCGAAAAAAAGTTTCAATTTCGAGTTGTTTTATTTTAAACAAATAAAATTTTATATGGTAATGAACAAGTGAACGGTAAGCCTGCCGCTTTCTCTTTTTATTACAAGCTAGGTCCTCGTAGGTGGAGTAATCATCAACCACATGTTTTAGCGCCTTAATTTTAAGTTCATAATACGACTATGTAGGCACAGACTGGTTGTGTGTCGCATAGAACCGAGAGCATTGGAAGGTCATTGCAGGAGGGATTTACCCGAAGGGAGTCCAAACAAACACCACGTTCAATAGTTCATATTTAAAAAAAAATAATAATAATATTGTTATTAATTTTCACTTTCAATAATATAAATTTAATGTAACTTTTATTACTATACTATAATTTAAATTCAATTATGTTTAATATGTGTCGTAACTTTTATTTTATAAGAAATATGTAATGTTTGTATTATTTAAATAATGCTTTATGACTATACGATTATAAATATAATATTAAATATTTAAATATAAATAAATATTAGACAACATACGTTGCTCTGATCCCAAAGTAAGTAGCTAAAGCATTTGTGTTATGGAAACTTTTTTACTTACGAACTTTTTTATGTGCTTGTTACAGATCTATGTTTTTGGTATTAAGTTTATTAATTTATGTATCCATTAATATGGTGAATGCGTGACAGCCGTAGGGCATAAAATCCTATAGTTGGATTTTAATTAGAGATAATAATGTGACCTTTAGTGTGTTGCGAGTTTTTAGAAGAAATAAAAATAGTCTTATCTTATACAATCGACTTCCCTGACCTACTCAGTAAGTTATCAAGGTAAACTACGAAGGTATCAATTTAAAAAAATCTTGATTTTGATAACAGAAAAATGATAGAAGTATGTTGAGATATAAAGAGTTGAAAATCATTAACGTTTCTTTTTGATTGATTGCGCTTCTGCGAGTACATTGACAACTGGACCCAATGCATCACTATACAATAAAAATGGCAACATTATTTTTCAAAGTGTCATTAATGTCTATTAAACTAATTAAAAATTCGTTTAAAAAACTCTTGTGCCTGTCAATGATCTCCCTACCCTTTAATCTAGAACACAGCAGCTAAAAGCCAATGCAAAAAGCCTTTTTAGTATTTAAAACTTAGTAAAATAACCAACTATAAATACACCCGCACGTGACTTGTCAGCTTATGTCCCAGGGTGACAGGCGTAGTGGCAGTGCCTCTCAGATCCTTGCGATTTGAATCTCTGAGTGGCACTGTACTGCTATGGACAGGCGTGACGCTTACCAACAGACGAATGTCTTGTTCATCCCATCATTTGGTATCATAAAAAAATACAATAAAATGACGAGTAGAACCGTTTGAGTATTATGTAACCTATTCCCAAACAGAAATTAAAAACAAGAGTTTCTTTAGAATAAAACTTGATGTAAGAAAGATTGAGTTAACGCACTGTTGAAATTATTGCCACCCAAGGACACGAAACCATATTACATAATCCTTTTCCTCTTGAAATTTTCGTGAAACAAAAGACTGGAAGGATACCCTATACCGAGCGTAAAACAATTGAGCGAAACAGTAACTGTGAAAAAATAAAATAAAAAGATTTAAAAGCTTCCCCGAAGGGAGTAAAATGTCCGCAATTATTTGCCTTCTGTCGCCCGGTGAGCAAACAACTCTTTATCACCCACATTGTTTTAGGGAACCCTGATGGTGGAGCCCTTAAAATCGCGTAACCGGAAACGCCAATTTGATTTCGTAATGTTGGTAGCGATTTTGTTTTTTTTAATGACCTAAAAGATTTGGAAGCGATGTAAGTTTGAAATAGTTGTGATACATCTGAGAAAATTCCCTTGTCTCTTTTTCTATTGATTCGTGGAACCGTTAACAGTATGACGTGCTAGATGTACACGAACATTTTGGATGGCGTGTGCTTCCTAAAACAATGGCTTAAATTATTTCTTTAGAAGGCACTCTGGCTCGGGAGTTGGATGTATAATTCTTAATACCTTGTAGTAATCGATATTGAAATAAAAAAAACAAAATTATTCAGTAGCGATATGTATTTTATTGAATATCATCATGTTTTTCTCACTACCATGATATTCTTATTTTTAATGAAAATACTCCATTGATTTATTATTATTATTGATACAAAGATCGAACTAACGAAAAGAAAAATGGCCTCGATCATGAACGTGCAACATTTTTTTAATATTCAGTAGCGTCTTTTTTTTTTGCCTTCATGGCCGAATGGAGAAATACTTGTATGACCTACATTTATTTCTCTCGTGAGTTTGGGTGTAATTTGTGGTTGTCTCTTTGTGTGTCTCTAGTACCCGCGACACAGGGTTTCTCTAGTGCGGGACTATGACAGTATGCGTTAAAAAAAAAGAAAACAGTAGACCTTATTATAAAACAATGATAAACTCTACACATTTTTTAGGAGATCAAACAATTACTTTAAGACAGTTCTGAGGCCACACGATGCATCCCAAGATCCCTGATTATGGGGTTCCGCACTAAATTTATTTTATTAACTCGTCTCATCGCTGGCTGATAGAATTTAATTTGTGACGCCCTTTACAAACCAGGGTTGACAACACAGGGCTTGGTAACATTTCTTCATAACTTTGGGGCGCAAAGTTTTCCGGGAGAAATTGGAAAACTTTTTTATTCGATAAACGAAGTTTGTGTAACACCTCTACTGCTCGAGCACAGTTTTTTAAACTCAAATCGTAAAAAAACACGTTAGACGGGCATTTTTTAAAATGGAACTGCCACAAGATGTTGACGTATTTTATATATATGAAATATCTTAATACCTAACGATAGAGCAAACGACTGGTCTAAATCAGTATCAATGGTGGTCGCTACATCTTGGTAAAAACTGTTGTCAAAAAACTAGCAAGAAAAGACGTGAGACGGACAATTGTTTACATGAAACTGCCGTAAGACCTCGATGTGTTCTTCTTGGAACTACCGAACCAATATAGGAGATGAGGTATCTTAAGACCTAACGATAGAGTAAACGGCTGGTCTAAATCAATGTCAAGTTCGGTCGCAACATCTTAGTAAAAACTGTAGCCAAAAAACTAGGCATACTTTTCAGGCAGTAAGTCATACCTGAAATGAGAGAAACGAGTGCCATTGTCGGTCACATCATCGCTTACTATTTGATGAGATGTGGCCAAGAGCGTGTCTATTAAGTATATGTAATAAAAACTTAGAAACAAAAAGCGCAGGCCACAACGCGAACGGTTACAGCTACCTTAGCTTAGTTCACGTAGTTGCATGCAAAGTTAAGAAAAACATAGTAAGTAGTGACCATGGATACGTGCGGAGGTGAGGGGCGGCAGAAGGGCGACATATTTTACATAGCTAACGGGATCATTGGGTTAGTTTAGTTAGCTTGAATAGCTTAGTCGCGGAAACCGAACTATGAAAAGATGTCCCGGCTACGTGAGCTAAGCCAAGTTAACTTAGCTACGTTTGCGGTGTGGCCTGCGCATAATAAAAATATTTCACAGATTTCTCACAAGCACAGAGATCTGCAGCAAGCACAGAGGAATTGGTAAGGTCTGCTAACTAGTTCCATAGCTCTAGTAATCAATGGCTGGCAATCAATCTATTCTGGCAATCAATGGCTGGTTGGAATCCAGTAGGATCAAAGGTTCTTGGCGTTTATTCTTTTTTTTTATATTATCAAGTGACGGGACGAACAAGTTATGCACTTGATGGTAAGCTACACTCATGTCCATAACTATTGCAGTGCCCCTCAGCTCTTGAAATCGCAAAGATGAGACATAAGTTCACAAGTCCCACCTGTAATTTGCTGGCAGAAATAGACAAGGTGGCAGTTCTAACCTGGACGAACTCTTTCACAAGGAGCTCTACTGCTATTTTTCGATCTTTGTATCAATAAATACAACAAACTAGTGGAGGATTTTCATACAAAAATGTAATATGAACAATAAAATCATCATAATATTCAATAAAATAAATAAAAACAATGTCTATTTGAAATCATTTGACAAGTATTTAATATTCATTTCGCGACATCCCTTGTTTAAACCGGTCGCATTAGGGTATTCCTGTTACAATGTAAACGGACAAGGGTGGCTCGCCTTGTAATTTTACCAAATTTTTACCCTCCACCCTTGGAACGCATTTAATCGAAGCTAGTTTTCGTGAGGGTAGTTTAAGCCGTCTTTTTGTTGTGGTAAGATTTTTATAGACATATGTCTTGGATATTGCAGATAAGTTTTAAAAAGGCCGAGTAATAAATAAGAATAAAAATAAGTTTCTTTTTGTACTGACTTTTAAAAAAGGAGTAGGTTCTCAATCCGACTCTATTTTATTTTGTATGCATGTTACGCGATCACTCTTGCTATTTGTGAACCGATTTCGATGTTTCATTTTTTGTTAGAAAGAAAGAAAGTTAAGGTTATTAAGTTATTAATATAGGAAAGTAAATAAGATATAAATAGTCAAACTACAGATTTTTTTTCCATAGCCCCGCATTATGGAAACCCTGTATCGCGGGTGCCATGGACACACACATAAATAACCATAAATTACACCCAAACTCACGAGAAAAATAAATGTAGGTCATACAAATATTTCTCCTGGCCCGGGAATCGAACCGGGTATCTCTGCGTGGCAGTCCAGCGTGGTAACCGTTCGGCTACCGAGGCAGTTAAACGCGTGATACGCTTGTTCCAAGGGATTTCGGTGCTCAGCATAGAAGGGTGTTTTTGAAATCACTTGTATTTACATTTATCTATAATTATTATTAGAAACACGCAGTACTTTTCTTCAAATTTTTGTTCTAAATTCTTTTCACCAGCTGCGGTAGAATAAAATATCTCTGTGGCGCATTTTTATCGCAACAAATGCGGACTGCCCACGCCTGAATGTCGTCGTCACGACTGGAATGCAACAGTCGCGAAAGCTAACGCGAAATTGTTGTGCCATCAAAATGTAGTAGCTCATCTTTGTCTATGGTCTAAAAGCGAGTGTTTGCTCTAGGAATAGATGCTCATTGACGGGTAAATTTTCAGATATGATGTACATTAAAAAATATGCATATTTAAATGCTTGAAACTTAGATTTCGATATTCGATATTTGAAATGCCTTCCATGTGACGTTTTATTTTATACCAAATTTCTTTTTTTAATATACACGAGCAGGTACAGAGCACGTACTTGCATCACAAGAGATGAATTACTATAGTAGCTGTGACACAAGTTGTCGTCGAAGATTAAACAAAAATCTTCAACGATTCTTGTAGGAGGGTAAACATGTGTTGCTGCTTTACGCAACTCTTTGATCCATAGACAATAGCAGACAAAGGGAAGTGATGAGATATGCGCGGCATGTGTCCGCTTTTCCCCCGGCGTTTGTCAAACCGCTCACGTTCCCGCGCTTCCGGCGGCGGCCATTTTGAAAAGACGAACCTCCGGTGTCCAGGGCCTCTAATTCGGAAGCTGAGTTGCCCACTTCCGGTGGAAAATGTCGGCGAATTAAAGATTCCGTGACGCGTCGGGATTAAAATTTTATCTAACCGTGAAATTTAAGTGAGAATAAACCTAACAATACGACCTCAGGGTTTGCGCATGGAAGTCAAAGTTCTTTGTTATGTAATGTAGCGCTACACCATTTTTTGCAATTTGCATTTTCAAGCATTTGAAACTGCGCCTTATTCTAGGTGTTTTCATAATAACAGTACTTGCTAAAGACCTTATAAATTAAGAAACATATGTGTTACACATAATAAGTTTTTGTGAGCCATAAGTTTAAGTATAACATATTTTTTTATGGAAATACAAATGTATCAATCTCCCAAAAGTTGGGAGAAATTAAATAAACATCGCGACAGATCAATACACAGAAAGTACACAGGCGTCTAATTGAGTTCTCGTTCGAATTTCAAATAAGTTGGCGGAACCGCAACCTATCCCTCGCGGGTGATGGCAAATTATGCGGTGAAAAAAAAAACTAAAGCTGATTTTATCGCGGAAATCCAATTTTCTCCCTTGCACGCTAAAGACGCTGGAAAAAAGCGCCAAGTCGAATGACTCCACCATTTCGAGCCGTTACCCGCCATGTTTAAACCCGGAACACGAATAAGGAGGCGCCGGATTGGTTTAATTTGAATTTCGAAAGGCGCCGAGCGGCGTTCGTTCGAAACGTCGGGTCTCGTGGCCTAATTAATTTGGAGATTCACAGATAGGAAGGCTAATTTGGTTAGCTGTTAAGTTTAGTTAAACAGTCGGCAGTTTTTACTACCATTAATCTTGCGCTCGCCTTTTAGTTATGAATGCCACCTACGACGGTGGTTTTTATAATGGAGTTCGGAATTGTTAACGTTTTGTTGCTGATAACGTTCTGAAAATTGTAGAAGATAACAAATAATTAAGTAGTAAGCTTTAGTTGTTTGTTTGTGATTATTATTTGATAAAGATTGGAAGTCTGTCGTATTCAAAACCGGGGGTTTCTTTAGAAGGCTCAAGAACGTGCATCACCACCGGTGATAATTCACTTTTAAAAATGTGCTTGACAACCATACCAACCTGGTGGTGAGTACCAGAGAATGTCATTCACTCCGGGGCACTACCCAGAAAACCCAGACTAGACCCAATTTAGAAAAATTTATTTCATTAATTTGTCTTACCGGGAGTCGAATGTAGGCCCTCCTCATTTAGTGCTCACGGTGCTAACCGTTATGTCAGCGAGGTCTTCGCGTAAATAATAGTGTATCTTAGGATTCTAATCCTAATATTGCTTATAAGGAATTTGTATTTATTTAATAAATAAATAAATAAATTAAAAACTAAATGACCACATTATGAACTTTGTTCAATGTTGTACCTAGTGTGTAAGTAAGTTCTAGATTTCCAGTGTACATATGGCAACCCCAAACAATTTTTGGGAAGATTGGGAGCCCCATGTAGTGTTATTATATCTCCGCAAAAGAACTAACTTTACGTCCTCTGTAATGTATAGTCACGAGCATAAATACGGATAGATGTAGCGAATTAATTAATGAAATAATTTTAGGAAACGTTTAAAGACGTTTAAGATCAATATAATTAATTACCTACGGAGATGGAGCAATAAATTGTACAGAGCTTTTTTTTAAAAAAAAACGATCTTTTGTGTGTAGCGTTCGGCAGCTGCGTGTTGACATTTCTCGTAGTGGGCGTGAGAGTTGTTAATAATAATAATAATAATAACAAAATTAAGCTTTTAGGCCTTGGGAGAGGCGAGAGTTTAAAATAAATACAACAATAATAATAATAACGTTTATTCCTCCACAAAAATAGGTACATATAGTTCTAAGTAATTTAAGATACATGCAATAACTTATTTTTCGGAGCTGGTGCTTGTTAAAGGCTTAACGCCTGTACTACAAGTCACCTGGCTCTCACCCTTGGAAATGACACATGACAATCTTAAGGTATTACTAAGATTAATTGTTTATAAAGGTAAAACATTTAAATAGTGAAAAAATACAATTGACATTATTGAACTATATACACCTAAAAGATCAAACTTAAATTAAAATTAAATTTAAAAACTTTTTTCCACGTAAAAGATATTTGACTATGAGTGCGTATGAGATTATGTGTGTGTTTGTGTATGTGTGTGTGTATACGTATGTGTGCGTAGTTACGGATATATATATATATATATACATATACATATAGAGATCCTACTCTACCCAAAGCTCCAAAAATAAATAAATAAATAGGTCCTTGAGTCATGCAATCAGATGAAGCAAAGCTTCAGTTTCATCGTAATTCAATCCTTGCATGATTGTTGTTATTTTTATTATTATTATTGTGGATTAATGAGTGTTACTAAAACTATGTCAAACCCATAAACGTCACACCGCCGAACACGAGCCTCCTCTAATAAACGGGCGTGTACGGTATTTTAATATATGGATTTCTTTATAGTTTAGTTATTATTGTTAGTTAAAGTTATGGTACATAAGCTCACGCCCTAGTCCCACAGGAGGGGTAGGCAGAGACCACGGAACGCCACTTTGCTCTATCCTGACACATCTCTCGAGCCTCACATACATCAACTACCCTTTTCATACGACTTATTTTATTCTTCTTTATTAGTCACTTCGGATCCCAGCCTTTTTGAGGACATCACTGATCTGGTCACAACTGGTGTGAGTCTTTCTGAGACGTCCTCTTAAAACCACATCATAAATCTGTTTGGTAATTCTTCTTACATCCATCCGCTCTACATGCCCAAACCACCTCAACATTCCTTTCTCTATTCTAGTCACTATATCCTCTTTCAAGCCACATCTTTCACGTATTATTGTATTCTTCACTCTATCACTAAATTTTATTCCATAAATTTTCCTCAACGATCTCATCTCCACTGCATTAATTCTATTTTCATGCTTCTTCTGCCATACCCAAATCTCACTACCAAACGTCAGTGTGGGAACCAGCAAAGCATTGCGTATGGACATGTGTGCTTTTTTGGATAAGATGTTGCTCCCCATTAGACCATTTACGGCTCTATTTACTCCGTTTCCCTTTCATACCCTTCTTTCAATGTCGTCATCAAACTTTCCATCCCTTGTAAACACACTACCCAGATACACAAACTACAAGATACACTTGATCAACATTCATATCATGTATTTTAATCTTACATACCGTTACGTTCGCATTTTTTTCAAAAACCATCACTTTCGTCTTCTCTGCATTAATCTTCATACCTCTCTCTCTAAAGTTATGGTACAGTCATTTATTTAATAATATTTCGTTTTTTTTTTAAATTAGAAGGGTCAGGTTGCACTGGCTGTATAAATACCCATTTATTGTGTCTTGATTTGTAAACGTGTGTATTAATTAATTTTATTATGAAAACGCGTGTGTGTTGTGCCGAATTATAATAAAAAGTTCTTTAGTCGATATGTTCTTTATTAATGGATTACGTGAAAATATTGTAATGCGTACTATTCAATTGTAAAGATTAGTTAGGGAACGTTTACCATCATGTTCTTTTTGCAATTGAAATTTTCATAAAGAATGAATTGTTGTTTGTGAAACCGAGCCACAGGAAATATATTTTCGTGCGCGTGGCGATAGTGGAGCCACCTTTATCGAAAGTGTTGTAAAAGGTAAAGTGGCGCGAATTGGCATTTAGTTCCTGATTTTCCACCAAATAGTATTTCGATGGGTCCTAAATATAAGGGCCAAAGTAACAATTTGATCATTTTCATTTCTTTGTGGAAAACGATTCATTTCATTATAAAATGAAGCATACCCCACTAAGAACTACTTTAGTAGATAGATATACTTCGTTTTTTTTGGAATTACTAAAATTGTAAACAAAGATTGATCGTAAATCTTGTTTTTTTGACGACAATTTACAGTAAAGGAAAACATCGTGAGAATTGATGACAAATGACATTTACAAATGACACGATAATAAGTTATTATAAAGTTTCCGTTTAATGTTTGGAACCTCGGATTCCATTAATTTTTTTTTATATTGTAAGTCTTCGAAATAGATTAAGTATAAAAAACGTATTAAGTAATCTTTTAAAAATATCTTTTGTGTAAGTACTAAATTAGTTTGAGAATTTTGTTTCGCGGTGTTTATAAAATTGCTTCGTTTACAAAATGTCCTAATGAAAACGCCCAAAATTTCCTTCTGTCTAATGCTAAAAAGAAAGAAGTATAACGTCGGCTAAATTTGAAAACCTCGTAATACCGTTTCTGGACGAAATCACTTTTTTACTCTTCAACCGCAATATCGGGCAATTAATTTTAGTTATATAAAATAAAGGTATAATCATAGATTGTCATACAATTATTTCGGGCAACTGTTTTTTGTGCCTACTCAGCATACTATATTAATGGAGGTTACGAAATTTATGAATTTAACCCAATGGTTAATATCGAGTTGCAAGGTTTTTACGATTGTTACACATAGGGAATGAAACAATTTTTTCAGTAAATAGCGTGTATGTTTTTTCAAACAAACCAACGTTTCGGGCCCTTTAAAGGTTTAGTGGTCACTAGTGTTGTTATGCAGGCATATGCATGGGTACATTCATATCTTTATTGCCTGCCATGGTTTCACAAAGGTGTTATAAAAATTTAATACAGTAGTCACACATGTGACACCCTGTAAGGGCGCCGTAAAATCAGGAGAGCACTACAAATTATTAATTACAAACATAAATATCACTACAAATTACTAATAATTATTCCTATTTTCTTATCATGATCATCATCATCATTTCAGCCAAAAGACGTCCACTGCTGAACATAGGCCGCCCCCAAAGAATGCCACAACGACCACCACATCATCAGTCCACCTTGTGGGTGGTCGCCACTCGAGATCTCTTCGTTCCCATCGGCCATCTGGTGTGCCCTGCCCATTGCCACTTAAGTTTTGCAATTATTTGGGCTATTCGGTTACTCTGGTTCCTTTGCGGATATCCTCATTATTCATTCGATCTCGCAACGAAACTCCGAGCATAGCCCTTTCCATTGCTCTTTGAGTGACTTGAGCCTTCTTATGAGGCCCTTGTGTTGCTTATCGTGATGCAGTGGGGCATTATAAAATGATTATCAAACAAATACGTTTCACTGATTGGCACAGGTCTCTTGACTTTTAAAATTAGTTATTTGCTGAGTGATCAGTCACTCGCTGACTGATCAGTCACCATTTATTATTTCCAATTCGTATTCGTTCCCACGTTGGATGTCGCTTGTACACCTACCGATAAAATGATCCCTGTGACATTTTGGACCGTGATTTCTTGGATTCGGAACTGACTCTCGTTCTCCGTCCGACATTCCTCCGAAACAACTGTCAAATAAGTAATACTCGACCATATTACAAGACAATGTCGTCTGAAGCTTCATACGCATCATGCATCTTTTGACTTGATCGAGAATTGTTATTTAACTGTAATTGTTTCGGACGGATGACGAAGAACGAGAGTACAGTGCCTGATATGAATCGGACGTACTGTGCAAACGCTCTAAAGGGCACGAACCGTTTGGTTTGTTTGGAAAAAACAAACACAAACGACTTAGATTCGAAATAGTTATTTTTGATACAAGTGCGGAAAGTTAGTCATTATTCACGAGTCTTGAGACAAGTGAAAATGACAAATCCGCACGTGTATCAAACGATGTTTTCTAATACATTTGCGAAAAAACTACATTAAAAGTAAAATAAAACAGTAAATTTTAGTGGCGCGGCGCGCAGCGGTCTCGCGTATTACTCGCCTCCGGTCATTGTTAATACTCAATCAGCCATCTTTATGAAAATATTTTGGTATTTTTAAATGTAACCCGTTGTTTTATAAAACACCTATGCAAATTAAACAAATAAGATGTTTGTAAGTAAATATAAGTTTTAATGACGAATGACTTACGTCACAAAGCACAAAAGTATTAAATAAATAATATAAATACAACCTCTTTAGTTTTCTATCTTTAGGACTTGAAACAACAGTAAATTAAAAAAAATGGAAAAGTAAAAAGCATTAGTGCGAAAAATACCAGGATTAGAGCAACTGTATTAAAAAAAAAAATTATTTCCTAAGTGATATATATACTTAAAAGGTAGTGTTAATTATTATTGAAAAACACTTTTTTAACTTATGTTTTTGTATATTAAACTCCAGGTCCGTTTATTTAATTAGACTTTTTGTATTTACCTATATGTTTCAATAGAATTTATTAAAATAAAACTTAAAATATACCATAATATTCGCTACGTTTTTAAGTATTACGCACGTGACTATATGTACCACTAAAGTGTTCAGAACGTGTAATTGGTACTTACTTCTTTTCCCGTTTGCCGGCCCCCGTGTCCCGGAAGCCTTTTGCGAACGGATTATTATCGATTTTCAGTTGAGTAATCTGTAACAAATTAAACTCGTCAAACACAAAAGTTAACTTCTAAATTGAGGTCAAGGTCTGCAGGGGGTCACTTTTGTAGATGTTTATTTTTTTCCACTTGGTTACATAAAAACAGATATTAATACGTCCTAGAGACATAATACGGTGTTTCTAACGATTTTGGTAATATTTTTTATAAATTTAATTTTAAAAATGGTATATAAACAAAGTTGCTCGTTAGAGACACGATTTAGCTTTAGGATGTGCTGGGCTATTTATGTGCTGGGTTATTATCATTTGATCCCATAAAACGATCCTCTGGTGGATCCGTTATATTTTATATTATTTTCTATTCCCATCGGATCCCCGTATGCACGGGATCGAAAATAAATAATTATATATTATTCCCACCTGATGCCCAGGTACTTACAAGCTTATTTTAGGTAGGTACCTTTGTTTGGTACAGTCAACACGAATAACTTTAAAAATGAGTGAAATCCAATAAATCGGATTCGTCCCTTAATAGGCAACTCTTAGAGTTGGAATTTTTTCTTCAAATTTGAATGAGGCTGCTGAGATGTCCCCCTTTTCAACAAAAAAGATGTCGAAATAGGTTCATGAATGTTGAAATAATCGCAGAAAAAACAACAAGAAATACAGTCGAAATTGAGAACCTCTTTCGTTTTTTGACGACGGTTAAAAGGATTGACACTATTAAGGCTTCGTCTTTTCTAGACTGTTTCGAATGTAATAATGACGTACGACACAAAACAAAAGACTGTTGCCGTTGTATGAGGCTCACTGCACCCAGGTAATTTATCTTCAAGTAAAATTAATCACATAATCTACAGTGGGCGTAAGTCGTATCTTTTTTGAAATTGGAATATTATATATAGTAACTTTGATAAACGCGAAAAGAAACCGTGTTGGGTGATTTTCTCTTGTTTCAATTTAAATACGGAATAGATTTTTTATTTACATTTCGTTCAAGATCTTTGTTTTTGGTTCGTTACCAGGCCGTAAATATAAAATATTATACAACTAAAAACGATATATGTATAAGTGAAGCACGTATTTCAATATTATGATTGAAATCGACAAAGGATAATTGCGAAATTTAAGTTGATTAAGTTTTGATTTTCTAAGTAATTTCGATTAAAATAAAACTGTTTCTCACGAAAATGGATGATTATGAATAAAAATTTAACTCTAAAATTTGACTTTTATTGGAGTTCTTCTGTTAACATTGAAATTAAATCGCGGCCGTTACACATGTCTTACAAGTTTGAAATCACTGGAGGAAAAGAGCTGTCCGGCATTGCGAACCAAAGAGTAACGGTCGCTAGTGATGCTCCATAACAAGAACTGTATTAAAAAACTCACCTTCTCATTTTGATAAGCAGTGACAGCAATAAACTCGGTCTCCTTGAAGACATAAGTCCTGAAGGTCGAGTATGGCAGCTTCAGGATGTCGTTGGCTCGCACGAGGTGGAACCGGGGCTGGTACTTGTGCATAGAGTTGAGGATCGTCTGCGTAACACACTTTAGACAGCTTAGGAACTTGACCGGAAAACTTATGATTCCTACGAATGGTATGCATGCCTATAAAATGTATATCAGAAAAGTTATAGGCAATTTTTAAGTTTTTAAGAGCGGGACGCCCATAAATTTATCATTATTTTAAAACATTATGATTGTTACAAAACGTTTAATGATTAAAAAATAAATAAAAAAGAACTAAACATGTTTAAGGATTAAAAATAAAAAAAGACTAAATTTGTGTAGTCTGGTGGGCTGGCTTTCATATTTCTCGCTTTAGCGCCATTAAAGAAAATCAATGACACCTTGTCCTGTTTTTTAGGGACAGCGGGACATGACGTTAAGCGGGACGTATGCTCACATTACAGTAAATAGATCATGATATTCAATAAAATAAATATCATTAAATGATTGTACACGGTACAAATAGGTACATTGTAAAACGCCTACAACGAACACTTCGTTAATATTCAAGCAGCAAAATTATCTATAGATATTTAAAATTGGAAAACAACACGCTGCAATTCAAGGCACATTTAAAGAAATGGTTAATTGACAATGTTTTCTATAATCTAAATGAATTTTATAAAAGGCTTCAAATATATATAAATATTTACCTATATTTAAAGATTTACATTAATCTGGTCAAAATAGCAGTCGGTCGTCATTATTAATAAGTAAGATAATAATCTCAGTACACAGTACTTAAAAAAATTTCGATTTACAAATTTGTTACGGAGTGTAACGGAGTTATCGCGTAATATAAATAAAAAAATACACTAGAATTGAAAACCTCCTCGTTTTCTTTGAAGTCGGTAAAAAAACTGACATTTAAGACAACGACAGCTGTATAAAATGCTAATTATGAAAAGTCATTACAATGTTAATGAATAGTCGGTGCTCTGATTTCCTTCCTGTTGTATAGGTATTGGTTGTAGTAGAAAAGACTGTAATTTAATAATTCTCATCTTGTATAACCATAACCTACCACCTCTCAAGTATAGGCCGTGAGTTCTATTTATTTAATTTGAAATTAATCATGAGCCTTCCGGTGAAAGAAAACATCGTGACGAAACCTGTACGTCGAAAAAAGTTTACAACACTCGGAAAACGTGGAAGGCCCCAACCCGCATTGCGTCAGGTGGCGGACTATGGCCTAAATCCTCGCCTGAGAGGAGACCCGTGTTGAGACAATGACAAAATTCTATTGTATTAATTATTAATACAAAGATCGAACACCCAGTTAGACACCCAGAGTTATCACCCAGTTAGACCTTTACAGCTACCAGCCCTGTCGAGAAATGTCGCTATTCACTGTATTTTAAATTTTTATTGAATTGTTCTATTGTATTTTCACAAAAATATATAATAAAGGTTGGTATCATATAACGTACGCGCAGCCACGCACTAGGGAAACCCTATATCGCGGGTGCCATGGATACACACACATAGACAACAACAAATTACACCAAAAGTCACGAGAGAATAAATGTAGGCCATACAAATATTTTTCCTGGCCCGGGACTCGAACCCCCGTTCGGCTATGGAGCAATTGACAATAATGAGAATTATGGCAGCAAAAGCATTACATTCAATAAAATAAAAAAAAATCATTAATTTAATTATTAAAAAAACTTACGATATTCCTTATTACGATATACCTGAAGATTCTACTCTATGGTTCTTTTATAAAGCTTCCTAGAATATAAAGACGTGAATGTTAACCATTAATCAAGCTAATCGATTGGTACCTATATCGACTGCAATTAGTACTCAATGACAATTATGACTTATTAGAGGCTGAATTATAAATAAGCGGAGAGTCGAATGTGTAGTTCATTCAGTAATTAATGCATGTGACTTGCAGTAATGCAATTATGATATGTATATATGATATGTAGATAATCAAGATGCTTACCCTAAATTTTTTTGTATTGTCACAAAATATATCGTCTGTTTAAAGGTAAAACCACATAAGTAACATTTTAAACAAAAAGTCTTTAATTTATATATATATAGCTAGCTATGGTAAGAAAATCACTATCTTTCTGCACGTGAAGCTCAATAACAAAAACGATATAAACTTATTAAGAGTTCCATCTAAAAAATAGTGATTTTCTTACAACAGGTACATAATCTGGAGATTTTTTGCGGAAAATGTCGTTTATGTGGTTGTGCCTTTAAGCAGACAATATATAGTAAATTCTAAACTTAACCTCCAAAGACTCAGGCTAGCTACAATGGAAAACAGCGCTAAATTCCCAATGTACATTAAAAAGTATTAAATATATATCGAGTTCTTAGATTTTCGCGATTGTTATGACGTTTAAGGCACGAAACGTGGTTGGTTCGTTTGAAAAACAAATATACGCGATTTAAATCCGGAAAAATAGTTTCATTTCCTATGTGTATTAAATATAATTACAAGCTTCACACCTTTCCTTGGCAGTTTTGTTATTTAAATATTCAAGTATAATTATCGTGTATTATTAAATAATATTGCACGGTGAAATAATCGAATACTTAAATAATAAAATTTGCCACGGAAATTAGGTAGTGAACACTAGACCCAGAATGACCGACCTAAGCAACTACGCCGACAGTTTTGTATGAAAAACGTATTTTTAACCGACTTCAAAAAAGGAGGTTTTCAATTCGACTGTATTTTTTTCTTTATGTATGTTACGCGATAACTCTGTGAACGGAGTTTGGTGACCTTTTTTGTTGGCAAGAGGGTATCTCAGTATTGGTCCCATTTAAATTTGAAGAAAATATTCCACCTCTAAAGGTGGCAAACTAGAGAATGAATCCGGTTTCACGCGTTCTCCGGTAACCGATTTCAATAAAACTTGGCAAATAAATGTAATTCCACGAACTTTTGAGGTCGGTTTTTGTAGTACTAATATCATTATATGGTCACGAAGAATATATACCTAGCGCTAAATTTGAATGCGATATTTACGTTATTACGTTCAATTGTATAATGTACACTGAGTGTTTGTATGGTAATGTGGAATATTTTTTTCTGGATCTTTACATATTACTATGTAAATGTTGAAATTCGTGGGGTCCTAGAAGGTTAACAATAAATTATTGAATGTTTATGTTTCAATACCAAAAATTATTTTCCCATAAAAGTTTATCGTAAATTTATCATAAACGTATTCATTACTCCAGTCATTACATGTGCGGTTCATACTTCACAGTGAGCTCTTGATGTAATATTTTGGCTGCCTGGTTGTGTCTATTATTTAAGTTAAAGCTGCCACTACTGCATAGTAATAAATCTCGTAACCGTCTTAAAATGGACTTAAGTCCATACTTCAATAATTGCACGCATTTTTAAGATAAAAACCAGTCCCATTATTAATTTTGTCACGTTCCACTCGAACTGCGAGTTTCAAATTCAATTATAATTTCACTGGCACAGCATAATTGCTGGTCGACTTAATTTAATAAAACTTAATCTTACTTATTTAACTATCTGCACCAATTAAATTGAGAAAGTTCCGCTAGCGATTATTACGTAAGATTTAAGAACACGTATGTAAATCATAACCCCTGTACATAGGGCGCACTATAAGTTTCCGGAACTGGCCACTTACATAAACAATATTTAAAAAGTAAATACAACATTTGAAAATGGAACTCTTTCTCTGTAGAATACAGTTTTTTTCATCTGACTGTCACTTGTTTTTACATTGTGGCATCATTTTAGAAATTGGTTGTCTACATCACCATGGATTTTACTCGTGAACATTTTCGTAGTATGATTTTGTACGACTTTAAGTGTAATTGATTAGCTCAGCGGAGCTTCACTCGGCTTCAAACTGTTTTTGGCGATGAAGCACCATACAAGACGACTATTTATAGCTGGTTTGCAGAATTCAAACGCGGTCGTGTGAATCTCAGTGACGAATTTCGTGATGGTTGCCCGTCCACTGCTGTGAATAACAAAGACATCGATGCTGTGCGCCGTATGATCAAAACAGACAGGCATGTGACATACCATGAGATTCGGGCATCTTTAAGCATAGGTATGAGTCAAATACAATCAATACTACACAAACATTTGGGTGTGAAAAGCCTGTGCTCTCGGTGGATCCCACACAATCTGACTGAGACACAAAAAACGGATTGCGTCACTTGGTGCAATGCCATGCTCACCAAATTCAACGAAGGAGTGTCAAATTTGGTGTGGGACATAGTGACAGGTGACGAAACATGGATTTATAGTTACGATCCCAAAACAAAGCAGCAATCGAGCATATGGGTCTTTCGAGACGAGCCGAAACCAACCAAAGTGGCGCGCGTGCAAACTACCTCTAAGCGGATGACTGCTTCTTTTTTTAATAAAACTGGACACGCGGCTACTGTTGCTTTGGAGAATCGTTGTACCGTGAATAGTGTTTGGTACACGATCGTTTGTTTGCCGGAAGTTATTGACAAACTCCGTAAAAATAACCGTAAACGCCGCATCATCTTGCACCACGATAATACCGGTTCTCACACAACAAATGAATTTTTGAAGGTGAGCAATGTTGACCTTATGAGCCATCCCGCGTACATTCCTGACCTGGCACCTTGCGATTTTTATTTATTTCCAAAAATTAAGAGCCAGTTACGCGGTCAACGATTTTCATCACCTGAAGAGGCTGTCGAAAAGTATGAAAACACGTTTCAGAGATTGTCACAGAGGAGTGGCATAAATGTTTTCAAAATTGGTTGATTCGTATGAAAAAGTGCATTAATGCTAACGGAGAATATTTTGAGAAACAATAAATTCATTTCTGACCATTTATAGTACTTTTTTTCTTACTCATTCCCGAAACTTATAGTGCGCCTCACGTATGTCTGTTTATGTACTTTTTTTATGATATCAAGTGATGGAACGAACAAGTCGTCCGCTTGGTGGTAAGCGACACGCTTGTCCAAAGGAGTTGCAGTACCGCTCAGAGCTACAAATAGCAAAGATCCGACGGGCAGTGACACTTCGCCCGTCACCCTGAGACCATAAGTTAACAAGTCCCGTTTGCCTGTACTTTTAGCAGCACCCTTATCCTTCAAACCCGGATTAATGCTGACATTACTGCTTGGCGGCAAAAATTGGTCAGGGAGGTGGCAGTACTTCCCTGGATGAACTTCACAATGAGCTCTACTGCGACTAAATAAATACTAAATTATCCAGCAATGGGAAGTTGATTCAGATACAGAAAATAATAACAATTATTATAACAGACTTATCGTTATTAAACTTAACTATGTTGCGGGGTGCTTAGAACTTTGACACGGACTACGCACTATAGTGTTAAATTATAATAGTGCGTAGTCCGTTTCGATTCGTGGAGCAGCAAATTAATTTACTTCCATTTTTATTAAATAGAAGGAAATTAATTTGCTATGTTTTGATGAGTAGCAAATTAACTTACTTTCATTTAATAAAAATGGAAGTAAATTAATTTGCTACTCATACGCATTACCGCGAACCCAGTGAAGGTTAAGTGCTGCAAAATAGCTGCAGTTGTGTTGAATATTTTTTCGTGCAGTTAATTTTTAGAAAAAAAATTTAACCTGTAAACTTGCAACCTGCAATTTTGCACCATTTAACCTTCACCGGGTTCGTGGAGTACAAAATTAATTTACTTCCATTTTTATTAACATGGACTACCGCAAAGTGACGCCTGAATCTATTAATTAATAGTAACGTAGTCGAATAAACAACACTAGAGAAATATATCATCAAAAATTTACTTTAAGAAAAACGATAGCAAGAAATTGTCTTTCAATCACGACACCGCGCACTAAACGTTAAAAATTACTCATCCATTCAAATTCGGGGTAATTCTCATAATGATAGTGTGGTGAGACCCCTCTGGGTTGCCACAGCAAAAACGAAAAAATAAAAAACTATAGGGTTACCAAATTACGTAGCTATTCGACCTAGTAATTGTTGGTTGGTAACTTTTGTCATTTAACTGTGTGAATATCTAAGTAGAGCGATAAATTATGGATAAACCAAGTTTGTGGTTATGTTAGAGACTAGTTTCTAATTTTCTTTGTAATTTATTATTCTTGATAATATTTCTTTACTTTGGATCACAAGAAATTATGAGTTTTTTTGTATTATATATTAAGTTTTTTGTATTATATATAAAGTGATCTATTTCTTGATATGATAATATTTCTTGTTTAAATGATCATAAATGATCGTTCATTTAAATGTCAAGATAAATTATGGTTTTACGATATGTACGTCACAAAAGAATAAAAAAATCCTGCATTTCGCGCTACGTTTGTCATAAAATTTTTACAGAGAATACGTGCTGACAAAATATTCAAATGAAGGTATACGGATAAAATTTCGTGTTCTAGTATAATAAAAAGAAACCAGAAGCAAGGCCCTAATCAAGTATTGTACGGACAACGGCACACCAGACTACACATTTTTGTTCGAAAATCGCCTCTTTCCAACGGAACAAGATACGACAATGTGTAGCTTGATGTGCACTTTACGTATTTCTGCCGCCAAGCAGTAATGTCCGCATTACTGCGTTACAGTTTTGAAGGGTAATGGTGCAGTTGAAATTACAGGTACATGGGACTTGTCAACTTATGTCTCAGGGCAACGGGCACAGCGGCCGGGCCCCTCAGATCTTCGGGTTTTACCAGACGCATGACTGTGGTCGTCCCGTCACATTTTAAATTTCACCCGGTCTCAAACTAGGGAATTACATTCAGGGCATTACCCTGAGCACCCAGACACCAGTAGTTCATTTCCTAAATTGGTCATACCGGGAATCCACACCAAGCGCCCATTGTCCTATTCGGCCAGTGTCGTAGTCTATTCAAAAAATTCGTCGAATCTAGCGTTTGAATTATATGCATTCATGCATTCACTCCCATTTAATCAATGTCATTTAAAAACAAAATCCTCGTAGAAATCCCTGCAGGAAGCTGTCAGCGCAGTGATTTAAACAGTTGATCGAATTACCTTCAATTTAGCAGACCGTCTGCCCCCCACAATTAGTCAATAAAAACCACTTGTGTTATAACAGAAACAAGGGCAAGACGTAAACTGCGCTTTGATTACGTTTGTTACTGTCATTTTACGACAGTACAAAGATCATTTATAATTGTGGTGTTCATAACAAATGACCATGATAAATATCCTTTCGTTATGTCCTATAATAATGTACCAGATAATCTCACCAATTATCTGCAGCGACACGACAAGGCGTAATTTGCGCAAGAAACGATATAGAAGCAAATAGCAGCAACATCTCATGATTACTAGGTAAACTAGGTAATCCCATTACTATGAGAAATAAAACGACTTTGATGCTTTGATACCCTTTGAAGTAACCCAGTGTGTCATCCTTAAAGTAAGCACCTTTCGTCCTTACTATTTTTCAACTACAACCGTCTATGAAAAATGTGAAGTTTGACAGTTAGGCAATTGGCTGTACTTTCAATTCTACTCAAATAGCAAAAGGAACTTGTGTATGACCCTAAATTTGGTTACAAGCGCAGAAATTATAAAGTCTACACAATCCCGCCGGTTTCGAATCACATTTGCACAAAAATCATACGCCCTTCTGGGACCACATTTATATTTGGAATGTATAAACTAAACGATAATTGATGTAAAAGCACTCTAAAAAGATGGCTCCTAACTTTATCTTATAACGAAACAGAAGACCTTAAGAGCGTCCTCTCATAAATAATGTTTATTCTACATGTTGTTCAATCCAATTCGCGGTTTTGGCACCGCTGACTTGTTGAATACAATACTTAAGATATTTACAGTAATACTCATGGACCCAAGAAATTAAATTTCATAGAGCTGTGAACGGTACAATGTTTTTTTATTATGTATAGGCACATACGAAGAAAAAATAAACTTTATTAGTATTACCATACCAGAGCGACATAAAGTGCGAGATCTCTACGGGAGAACAGCAGTATCTCTAGCTTCATGTCGCTCTCGTGCTAGTCGCGCCTTATCATACTAGTCGTATTAGTTATTAATTAATAATTCTATTAATTAGTAATTCTCAAGCCTGTGCCAGCCTGGTAAAAGTTCGTCTCTCAAATTTGTTCTACCGGGAATGCGACTTAGCATCTCCTCAGCCTCACTCCAAAAAAACAGGCTGCTGAGGTCAATAGTTATTCCGCTTTTATATTGGTTCCACAGTCAACCAGTCACAAGAAGCACGGGGCCAGTGCGGATTTAACGAGTCTTTAGAGGGTTAAATGAATCTTCTCTGACTTTCGTAAATATTTTTTCCTTCATCGTTAAAGTTAGTAAACAACGACTGTACTAAAACCATGAAAACACATGAGAACAAAAGAAATCTGTTTAAAAAGTATGTCGTTATTTCGACATTTTTCTGCTTAATATAAATAAGGAAATCCTATTGGTTGTTTATAAAACAATTCTGCCCCCTTCTGTTTTGGTGGAATTGACATCGAAGACAAAAGACAATCTAATGAACACAATTCCAAATTAAGTGGACTTTATCTTCTTTAAAGGACCATGGTATCGACAATACAAACGAGTAACAAAGAAAATACATATTCACAAGCATAAATAAGGCATTGCATAGTGATTTCAATGCTCGCCTCTTGGCGTGGAATACTAAAGCAGTTGTTGCATACAAAACATGCATTTTTGCCATACAACCTACGTGTATTTATGCGATTTGTGGGTACTTTAGCAACAATAGTGATATTAGGGATGCATTCCGACTCTAACTTCCAAATAGCGGTTGGAATGTTGTTGGCGCAAGCGCGCTGCAACTTCATCACGACTGTCTTCTTTTTTAATACACTGATGGTAAGCGAATGCCTGCCCATAGAAGTTGTAATGCCACTCAGAGCTAAAGCTCTGGCAGCTTTTTTTATTACTCTAATTTAAATCGCGAATACCCGGGGGAAACTGCCGCTGCGCCAGTCGCCTTAAGAGATATAAAGGTGATAAGTTCCTCCTGTCTGTAGTTCCACTAGCCCTTCAAAACAGGAACAACAAATGGATAAAAAAAAAGATTTATCATGATCGCTACATTTGGCAGTCAGCTTTAATCTAAAAACAAACATTCTAGTAAAGGAGTTCGTTAAGGAAAGTATTGCCACCTTACTTATTTCTGCCGGCAAGCAGTAACGTGAGCATTACTGTGTTCGGGTTTTGAAGGGTTAAGGGTGCTCGTGAAATTATAGGAACATGAGACGTGTCATCTTATGTCTCAAGGTGACGGGCGCAGTGGCAGTGCTCTTCAGTTCTTTGCGATTTAAAGCTTTGAGTGGTATGGACAGGCGTATCGCTTACCACCAGGCGCACGAATTGTTCGTCCAGTCACTTTGTATCATAATATATCGCACTGCTATTACAATAGTGTTGTAACTCAAATTATGTATTTCAGGATTTAAAATAAAATTTGATTCTCTACACGGCAATAAAACCGTAGTTAGAATATTGTAAGAGACAATTAAAATATGTCTACTTAACTCAAAATGAGAAAAACTTTATGTGACCTAGTTCTGGGCAAAACATATACAGTTCTTACTCAAAAACATACATTATTTTTTCCTTCTTATTTTAAAATATATTTGGTCAATAGGAAATTGTTTAGATGTCTGTAATAAACTTTAACATTATACTTAAATTTTAGTGATCTTTCGCGGGAAGTGAGTATTCGTTTTTCATCGATTCTAAAAAAATCCACTTTTTGAGTTAATACACTATTGTATTAACAGTGCGATATGTACTAAACGGGTATCTTTTTTACGGTTCAATATAAATTTAAAATGTATGGAAAACCGACATTTTTAATATGCAATTACAAGAGTCGGTTTCGGCGTCGATTTCATAGACAATCAAGATAATTCTACCTACGTGTTTACATTTTACATTGCATGCCCTGAAGCTATTTTCAAAGTCGAAAGTTAATATTTCGACGTAATAAGTGTATTGAAATAGTTTGCTAAGCAATTATTACATCAAGCAATAAACCCACATTATTTTGTTTATTTGTCCACGTAAGTTGTACAAAACGTTTGAGTTAAAAAATTATATATATTTTAGGGTTCAGTTGGTCACGTGGTCAATTATCTCATAGATGGCTTACCATACCATTTATATTGCTTTAACCCGTTCATAGACAGCGTTTAAACACCGCACAAACAACGACGATATCACAAACACCCAGACCCAAGAAAAGTTAGATTTACTACATTGACCCAGCAGGGAACGAATCCGTGACCTAAGAGATGGCGACACCATGAAAACCGGTACCTATACAAGCCACAAGACCACGAAGTCTATACTTCTTTATGTAGAAAGAGTAGGCGGCAACCATAGCAATTGTACTGGTTGGTTTTTTTAAGAACCATATAGCGAAACCGGGTGTACCCCGTCCTGATTAATTTTACGGTGAACGTCGTTCACGAAAGTCATGTTGTCATCTGAATAAATTTTGATTTATTATCGTTAATTCGCACCCTTGTTATAATAAGGTCACATTTGCAAAATTACAACTTTTGAGGAGAGATCATATCGGATAAAAAGTCTACGAACGAAATTAGTAAGTTTTTTATGCTTAAATAGAAAAGCGATAAAGTTTCAGACGTACATCATTTGCCTCATAGTGTTCGTATTTAATATGGCAGAAGCACTTTGACGTATGATCATATACCAAGGGTTTGATGTACAGATTTTTTACCACGGTACCTATAGCTTTCTATTCTCTTTCCGATATTTCACAGCGGTTACTTGCTCAAAGTCAAAGATCATTTATTCCATAGGTAAAATAAGTTTACACTTGAAAACGTCACATTTACATTACATTATATTAAGCTACTGCTCGTTCACTACGATGACTTCCCTGAGAAGAACGAGCCTAGACGGTATACAGAACGAATAGCTCGTTTTTGCTATACAAATATGGTTTGAATATCTGCCGCTTTACCCCATTATACTAGACATTATATACTATGGAAGTAACTAAAGTGAACTAGTCTAGCAGTAGTAACATCGGTAAACTCACGTATTCTGCGGACTGCGTTTGCTCTTGTCACAAGTTGACCGGCAGATAGTAATAGATTGCTTTAAGGCTATATGTCCCTCTTTCGTTGTCGCGACTACTCCCATCGCGACTTTTTGCAGCGTTACCATTGACTACTTTTTTTTACACACTCACTGTCTTTATATTTGAAATGGATGTCGAATTAATTTACTCATTATTATTGCTGTTTTAGTTTTTCTTATTAAGTGTGTTAGTTTTAAATCGTCTCAGTTGTGTGTCGGTATTCTGCTAAAAGTTGACAGTGTGGTGGCCTTTCAGTGGCTAGCCATCGAGCTACAATGCAACTGTCTTTGCATGTTTTGGTTTTTTGGTATGCTCTTCAATGGTGAGTCGATGGCACGTCTACGGCGAAGTCTAGATACTAATATTGTATACATTTAATTTGAAGACTAAATTGGTGATTGAACGAGATAAAAATAAATGTATGCATAGATTAATTAAGATATACAGGAATTTCCATGGCAGGTTTAGTAAGGTAACATCATCCATCGAGTATATAACCAGAAATACAGACGCAATAAGGGCCGTCCATTCCTGGCTATTTAGCGGTAAATGGGCCTTACATCACTTTTAAATATCAACTCTCCTTTGCACTGAAATCACAAATTAGAATGCTGACTTAGTTCAGCGCCAACAACTGACCTGTGTGCACGTATCCGTATATTCCAAAAATATTCTGTAATAAAATAATATCTGTAACAACGGTTCTGTTCCATTCAGTGGTGTTATACTTAATGTGAACTAAATACAGAATGTGATTTGGTCGTTGAACGATTTATTCGCTGCAATATAGCAATATTATTTTAAATCAATTATATTCGATTCAGCATATCGATTAAAAACTACATTTTTTGCATTCTCTGTGATAGGACACATCTTGATTCGAATTTGTACTGGTCAGTAAGATTAATACGAAATAAAAAGAGTTAAGACTTGATTAGTGTTTCCTTGATAATAATAATCTCCTAAAGGTCCTAGCAGTGATATATTTAGCTAATAATAATAATAATAATAATAATAATAATAATAATCGAACAACAAATTAATACACCAACAGAAGCAATTGAATCATTAGAAACTAGCGAACACATTCAAACACAAGGAAATGAACCAATAACGACACCAGTAGGAGTAATAGATTACAATCGAGTCGAAAACACATTCACAACAATGATAATAAAGTACACAGGCATAGACCCAACACTCAGACCAATAATTCCCAAATTACAGACGACACGGCAAATAGTTAAAACTGTTAACATCGTTAATCAAATAGTTGACAAACACTTACAAAACACAAAAGTAATCACGTTTGAAGAAATTCACACTGCTATATACTGTGCCGCAATAACAGTTACGACATTACACGACAAAAAAACTAAAAAAACAGTAGACCACGCTTCCCATACACAAAACAACAAAACAGATAAACAAAAGAAACCACAATGGGAGAAACGAATAGAAAACAAGATCACAACGCTAAGGAAAGAAATAGGACAACTCACACAATATCTAAACGGAAACCTTACACAGAAAAAACAACAAAAACTAAACCCTACTAACAAAACCAGACAAGAATTAATAGACGAACTCGATAAAAATAAGCAAAAACTACAGGCACAAGCTAAACGACTGAAACGATACAAGAAAAGTAACCAAAGAAAGTCAGACAATATTTTGTTCAATAACAACCAAAAGATATTTTACCAAAAACTCAACTCAGAAAACATAGTAGTAACACAACAACCAGACATAGAAGAGATCCAAAAATACTGGGAAAATATATGGTCAAAACCCGTACAACACAATACACACTCGTCATGGACTGAAATAGAAGAACAAGAGATGGAGAAAATTGAACCTATGCCAGAAATAACAATCGACGAAGACGACGTAACACAAGCAATAAAAAGAACATTAAATTGGAAAGCGCCCGGAACTGATAAAATTCAAAACTATTGGATCAAATACTTAACTTCAACTCACAGACACATAGCAAACACACTAAACGGCTTCATCCAAAATCCACACGACATGCCTGCTTTTCTTACCCAAGGAACAACCTACTTAAAACCCAAAGATAGTGACACAACAAACCCAGCCAAATACAGACCCATTACATGTCTCCCAACTATGTACAAACTACTAACATCCATTATTACACATAAAATCAGCTCACACATATCAACAAACAAAATCATACCAGAGGAACAGAAAGGTTGCAGTAAAGGTTCAATGGGTTGTAAAGAACAACTAATAATAGATGCGGAAATACACAATCAAGTAAAACATAAACACAGAAATTTATATTACTCATATATCGATTACCAAAAAGCTTTTGATAGCGTGCCCCATTCATGGCTACTACACATCTTGAGAATATATAAGATTGACAACAGTCTAATACAGTTCCTACAACACGCAATGACCAAATGGACAACAAAACTCAATGTGAAGACTAGTACTACAACACTCAGTACAACACCTATCAAAATTGCACGCGGGATATTCCAAGGCGACTCTCTTAGTCCTCTGTGGTTCTGTCTTGCCTTAAACCCTCTCCCCAGAATACTTAATAACTCTACATATGGATACATCATTGACAGAGAAAACAAAATCAAACTTACACACCTACTATACATGGATGACATAAAACTATATGCAAGTAACAAACCGGAATTAGACCATCTATTAAGACTAACAGAAAAATTCAGCACAGATATAAAAATGACTTTTGGAACAAATAAATGTAAAATCAATAGCATCATTAAAGGCAAGCACAGCAGAACAGATTCTTTTGAACTTGAGCTACAAAGAGGGACTATACACAGCATGGAACCCGGAGAGACATACAAATATTTAGGATACCAGCAAAGTACATCAATTAATCACACCAATATAAAAAACACATTGAAAACTAAATATAAACAGAGACTAAATAAAATACTCAGTACCCAATTATCCGCCAGAAATATAGTCAAAGCCATTAACACATACGCCATCCCCATCTTAACGTATTCATTCGGAATCGTTAAATGGTCCGATACTGAGCTTAATGCCCTCAACACCACAACTAGGACAACATGCAATAGACACAACATTCATGATATACACTCTGCTGTACAACGATTTACACTGAAAAGAAAATTAGGTGGTCGCGGATTCATCGATATTAAAAACCTACACTACACCCAAATAGACAATCTGCGAACATATTTCATCAGAAAAGCCAACGACAGCACACTACACAAAGCAATAGTACTCTTACCTCATTCTGGAACACCTCTACAATTGAACAATAACCAATTTGACCCAAAAACCAGAATTCTAAAACAAGAACAGAAATTAGAAAACTGGAAGAACAAAGCACTTCACGGCAAATATCCCCATCAACTGGAACAAGATCACATAGACCAAACTGCATCGACCACCTGGCTTACCAAAGGAAACATATTTAGTGAGACAGAAGGATTCCTAGTAGCTATACAGGACCAAGTCATTAAAACACGCAATTACTCCAAATATATTCTAAAAGAGTCAATAGAAACCGACAAATGCCGATTGTGCCACCGATACACTGAATCTATAGATCATGTAACAGGAGGTTGCAGCGTACTCGCCAACAAAGACTATACACACCGCCATGACAATGTTGCCAAATACATTCACCAACAACTTGCACTCAAACATAGTCTGACAGAAACACATACACCCTACTACAAATACAAACCGAAAAATGTACTGGAAAATAATAAAGTAAAACTCTATTGGGATCGAGACATCGTCACCGACCGCACTATCCTCAGCAACAGACCTGACATAACAATAACTGTTAAATCTACAAAGACCACCTACCTCATAGATATTGCCGTTCCCAACACAAACAACTTAAAACAGAAACACACTGAAAAAATACAAAAATACATACCTTTAGCAGACGAAATCAAACAGATGTGGCACCAAGAAACCATCAAGATAGTCCCCATTATAATTTCGTCAACTGGTGTCATACCGAAAACCCTACATACCGCCTTAAAAACGATAGATCTGCACCCTAAAACCTACATATCACTACAAAAGTCAATTGTACTAGACACATGCTCAATAGTCCGCCGTTTCTTAAATACACCTGATTTCACAAACTCCACAAAAAATCACCACTCACTCACATCCCCTCACAATACCACAACCGAACCAGAATACTTGGCTTAGGCCCGTACCTGGTTCCAAATATCCGACCACCAGTCGAGTACAAGAAATACAAAAAAGAAATAATAATAATAACAAATATTATCGTAATTGCAATATAATCTCAGTGGAGTCTCAAAGGATTACAATGACCTATGGTTACAAGAAAATTAGCAGATTCGGAGCCCTATAGGGCTCGACTAGCGCGAGAGCGACATACAGCGCGAGACACTGCTATTCTCGCATAGAGATCTCGCGGTTTATGTCGCTATTGCGCAAGTTGTGCTAATCGTGCTAACCCTGATACCACGACGAAATAAACTAGTAAGAAACTTGTCGATGGTGATGATGGCTTATCTGAATTAATGTCTTTATTCATCTTTGATTGACTCGATGTAATATTTACGACAGTGTGTACTTTTGTGGTGTAAACCGTAATCCTACTTTTCGTATAGATACTATTGTCTAAATTCGACATAAAAATCTTAATATAAACATGAAAAACCTACGGAATCCTAGAATTGAATCCAAATCACACCTACCGAGTTAAAAAACACTAACGAACCGGTCAAAGACAAGGCTATTGGAACGTTACTGGCAACATTAAAATGAAATTATACTCGGCCAGCTTAATTACGAGCCTTTATCGTCCGTCGAATTTCTTTATTTTACGGCTGGCAACAAATTAGTATGTAAATCGAGTGGCGTGGTGGTCCGGCGCCGATGTCGGAAAGACGATTAAAAATAATCGTTTCGACTACGATAGCGTTCGACGTGTCTTTATCGATATCTGGTAGTAACTTAGTTGGGCATACCCATACATGCGTTTTTATTGATCTAACATTTTAACCGGTTTTCGTGACACAATATAACACCCATAATTTGATTATTTAACTTATAAATGGTTGATTTAAATGAATTAAATACAGA
>NW_020653575.1:428331-513881 GCF_003589595.1 Hyposmocoma kahamanoa | reverse complement strand
TGATTATTTAACTTATAAATGGTTGATTTAAATGAATTAAATACAGATAATTGTTAATTAATTTTTATATGACATTATAATAAGGACTAGTATGACAAAGTTGCTTTGTATAGGTACTAGACCCGGAGAGAGAATCATCTCAGCCGTTTTTCAATTGATCTAAAGCTATTTAAAAAAATATTCAAATATATCATTTCGTTTATCGATAGCTTGAAATCATATTAAGGATCTTCACTACTTCAGTTGTCTCTAACGAGCAATAGATGGCGCCGCAAGTTCGGCACTGGACCCTTAAATCGATTCAAACAGTCGATCCGATTCGGTCACAGCTCGTAAACGAATTAACTATAGTCTCGTTCGTTCGTCTTGATTGACGATGATGATGTAAGCTTTATATAAATCGTCCAAAAATTTTTTGATAGTGGTTATTGAGCATTGATCGACTATGAACAAAGGAGATGCGTAATTTTAGTAGGTAAACATAAACAAGAACTTATTATGTCAGCGGTTTATCAGGTTTATAATTTCTGTATATTTATTACAATTATGATTTACAGCAATACGTATATGTAAAACCACTAGACAGGCCATTTTAAAATTTTATGTGTGATAACCATTTGTTCCGCTATCCGACGCTAGATGGCAATACATGTAACATCAAGATAGAATCATGTAAGTCACATGTGAATGATGAGAAATAACAAATGTCTTTTAGAATAAAATTCTAATAATAGTATTAAGTGCGTTCCTAAGTCTTGCGGGATTAAAGTTTCTATTGACTATTGGTTTCTTCTTAGATCATAGCTCTATAATATTGTAAGCACAATTTTAACAATACAATAAATTTGATTGTAACATACTTATTTAGATGTCTATTTAAAAATAATGTATTAATTGTAACGCCATTACCAGAGGAATAGAATGCAATTGCACAATTCAACGCTTCGATTGCACACAGTCAACAGCTTTTGCACCGCCTCACCCCGCACATTCGCGCCAAACTAATTCTCGCCACACGCGCCGTAACTCATATCAGACGCAACGTGCAAACATTCGCCGTCCCGCTCTAACGAACTAGAAACCAAACCCTGTTTGTTTTTCCTTTTACTTGAAATCTTATTTAGAATTTTATTCCTTCAGAACGCGCGGGGGGGCGTGGATGTTGCATTGCATATTCCATCTCTCGCTCCCACATACGGACTTTTCTTCCTCCTTCTCACTTTTTGCAATTTTAATTCGCAGAACGTTCGAAACGTGATTCGATTGTATAGAAGTTTTTTATTTTATTGGAATTTCGAAGCAAGGACGGTTTCGGCAGCCGCGGCGCCTGCACTATCAATTCGAAATTCGAACATCGGTTCCGATGTTTCTGCATTGATTCTTTGTTTGAAATTCCGATAACGGCTATGAAGTACAAGAACAAACAAAAAACAGAATACGATAGACGATTTTGGTTCTTATGAAATCATTTGTTACAATTTAGTGTACAACTTGATTATGAATCTACCTAGTTATGTATAACAATTCTTAGCTTGTTTTTGCTCTATATCATTATATTATCATCCCATTACACGTCCCACTGCCCGGTACGAGTCTCCTCTAACTTCTTCGACATGAAGGTTTCATAACGATGTTTTACTTCACCGTTAACAAGAGGTATTAAAACATTCACAAATGTACGTAACATAGACATTAAAATCATAGGTTAATGCTGCCACAAGGAATCGAACCGCCGCCTTGTCAATCGTGAAGCAAAAGTTCTCCCACTAAGCTACCAACCGCATTACGTAGTTATAAGTAGCGCGGAGAAAATAACTTGATAATAATGATATAGGTAACATAAGTAATTATTTACTCTATATTTTACGAAGTAGATGTAGTTAACATCTGCTGTTGAAGTCTTCATTAATTTTGTACTTGGGCATTATACAATTACAACGCTTAATGATCTAAATCATTCGCAAATAAATAACCCACCGGTACGTGTGAAAAATAACAAAAATAGTGACATTTAATGCGTCGTTAAAGGCTCCTCTCACTCGACAAAAAAAGGTCTAAAAAGCAAAGAAAACTCAAAGCAGATTATGAGAAACCGCCTCCAATATTTGCCTTCACTGTTGACATGTAAACCGTCTTAGCAGGGTCAACAGGGGCTCCCACTAATGCCCTTTTTGTTTTTTGTTCATGTAAATAGTATAAAACAGAGTAAACTAGGAAGTTTGGGATAGTGGATGTGAATATTTCAAGGAGATAATACAAGTGAACTGACTTGTAAACTGAGACTGACGTGTAACTGAGATTTTATGTAAAGTTTCATAATAATTGCAGATATTGAAAGTAAATGATGGAATAACAGAAATCTGTAAGTAAAGTAGCCTGACTGATAACTTATAACAACAGCGTTTTATATTATATTCCACGTGCTAAATAAGTGCTATACCTTTATATATTCCTATATATATTCCTATATATATTCCTATATATATATATATATATAGCGACATGTAACAAAAGAGATAAAGATGTACTAAAATGTTTCGTATCATAATAAAACAAGTGCCTTACAACAAAGATGGTGATAATTCAAATGAAACACGAAACAAATATCAAAACGTACTCGCGATTCTTGAACGCGGGAGCAAATCCATTAGCGATTAACGAGCTATCGGCGGGCACTAAATTAAAATAAATATTTGCTGGCGGCGCGCGCGCGGCCTTTCATCGCACCGACACAGGTGCCGCCGCCGCCGCCCGTGCACCACAAGCGTATGGATCGTAACTTCAGAGGCTTGAACGACGGGCAAATGGCGAAATTAACTTGGCTTGGATTGGATTACGATGAATGTCAAGAAAGGCTCAATACGAACGAACCGCAATTAAATGTTAAATTGTATATTGAACTAGCAACTACTAAATCTCCCAGAATTGCACTAAAACGTACAATAGTTGGTTAGAAATTGAAATATCGAATGCCTCTGAATGTTCAAATTAAATTCAATGATGCTTAAGTTGTCGATCAAGTATATACATACCATCATTGTTTTATTAGATACCTTAAATATTAACTTAATCGCAACACACAACAACGGGACGGTTGCTTCAGCTGTATCAAACACAAGTCTCGTCGTGTATGGAGTACTGCTTTGGGATGGCTCTGCTACATACCAACTAGCCACCTTGGATTCAATTGACAAGCGTGGCAAGATGTTTATAGGTGACTCGGAATTAGTGTATAGCCTTGAACACCACCGTAAAGTTGCCTGCTTATAGGTATTTAACGGGATAAATCACGGAGAGTGTGCGATGGAATTACACGACTTAATTCCGCCTTCCTCTTTCCATCATCGGGGGACTAGACGTAGGCTCGGATTCCATCCTTATGTTGTCGATATTCCAAAGATTCGGACAAAGCGTTACGCTTCCACATTTATATTGCGAACGGCTATTGAGTGGAATTCCCTTCCTGCAGACTTATTCCCTGAACGTTAACTTCCTTTTCGAAGCGCGAGTGTAATCACACGGCATTATTTAGGTGTGCATGCTCCATCGTCGACCTCATTGTCACTTTCCATCAGGTGAGATGGAGGTCAAATGCGCACTTATATTTGACTAAAAAAAAACAAAAATAGTTTTTTCTCCGTTGACTATGAAACATAGGTTTGTAAGTAATCGAACTGTAGTATACAATGTAACAAGACCACGTGAGTTAAATGAATCAATCAACTGTTCAAATATTAATGAAAGATAACAGGAAGCTGGAAATTGTCACCAATACTCTATAAACACACGACTGGACGCAAACATTAGAACTGCTTGAAACAAGAGTTGATATTTGATAGTTTGAAACTCGTTTCGAATGACCCGATCAGTGAAGGTAACATAAAGACATATTAGTTTATCATAATGGTATCAATTAAGATTTCCGTACATATCGATGTTGGACAAATTACATTTCTTGTAATAGAAGACAAATAGATCGAATTAAAAATCGAACAATTTACATCTTTTAAAAGCGAAAACAGATTCAATCTAACGCAACTAAGATTGAGTCTGTTTGCATTATCTTTTCAGACTAAATAAACACGAAGAAAGAAATATAAAACAGATGCTTACGAAAGAGAATTCTCCATTCAAAGAGAAGCAAATTATATCGATAGAATTTCACTTGTGATCGCCAAGAGAACAATTAAAAGATGACTTTAAACAATACCGAGTAAAGTGATTTAAACCCACCGTCAAAACAGAAGTGTTAATGTTTGTGAAGGCAATGAGCAAACAGTGGTGGCAAACACGGACCTTTTACCGAATGAAACTGATAGCCCAGGCGGTAACGTTGACTCGTTTGGCTTATACGACTATGTTCTGAATTTTCAAGTGAGCGATGTGTTTGTAAAGATTGAAGAAGAGACTAGAGCTACTTTATTCTAATAAAATGAGACTAATGGTGAACATTCAGTAGTGCTAAACAAAAAATAAGTAAGTGAACAAGAATAATGAAATAAGAATTTCATTATCATTTAATATTAGACGTAACTGGTCAATGACTTTATTATGTTAGTCAGTCGTGACCGTGGGACATGTAAAGGATGAACGCTGCTTTATTTGAAAAAAAATATATAGATACGTGATTTAGATCCGAAAATGATATTAAGCGACAGGACTAACAAGTCGTGCGCCTAGTGGTAAGCGACACGCCTGTCCGTAACAGTTGCAGAGCTTTAAATTGCAAAGATCTGAAGGGCACTGCCACTGCGCTCGTCACCCTGAGACATAAGTTGACAAGTCCCATGTGCCAGTATAATTTCACCAGAACCCTTAACCTTCAAAACCGAAATTCAGTACTGCCCACATTACTGCTTGGCGGCAGAAATAGGTAAGATAAATAAGATTCATTTCATGTTTCGTTTAGGTTTTCGATTATGTAGCAGAATGTGTCTTTTAAAAACGGGATCTCCACAAATAACTACATATTTAAACACTCCAATCGTTAATAGCGCAGAAATGCGTTAACAACCGTGAGGAGTTTACCTATCCATTAATTCAGGACTTCTCGACAGATACAGATAGTGCGATGGTACATACCCAGGCGAAATCTGCGTCTAGAATCTTACCGCCAATAGATATAATAAGTTTATGACACAATGAAATAACGTCTGTCAATCGTAAAATTATACATAAAACAATTAAACTAAGAACTCGATAAAACAAATAAGTTAATTCGAAACTAAACTGTACGTATGGGACTCACAAAGACCCTGAAACATTGGTTTGTCTGAAAATGGACAAAAGAAATATTATTACGTGATTTTAGATTTGAAAAAAAAAAAAAATTGTTTTATATCCAATGTCTATCAATCGCGACAACATAAGTTTAACATAAAAATTGCTACACATAGACCTCCCTAAAGATTGCAGAAAGACACAATGACTGTGGATTGCCAAAACCTTGATCACGTTGTAAGACTTAACCTCGTAAGGTCCCGTGTACATCGAAATGTATATAATATGAGATGTGATTCAGACCCAGACAATATTATTCCTATGATCACGTAAACGCCCAGTGTACATTATAATGAAAAAAAAAATAGCGCTATATGTTCAATACGACCATAGGGTACTTGGAAAAATACAGCGTTTTCAATTATACTGGCTTGGGCCTCAAGCATGCGCTTTCTCTATTGCAGTTTTTCTGGGCCCTAAAAGGTTAAGGGAAAAAATATATTAAGCAGAAAATAAAATGTTCTCCTGTGATGAAATAGATTTGTCACAGATGGTGCTACGCCAATAAAGTCGTTAAAAACATAAAACTAAGACTGCAACATAGGAGACATAGAAAAAATTTTAAGGTCCGCTAGTTTGTTCCGTGTCTTAGCGTCTGCCACAGTTTGCTGGAAGACGCCGGTTCGAATCCAGCCGGATCGAAGGAATTTTGTTTAAGTGTTCCATCTGTCTATTTTTAATTACAACAAACTAGTGGAGTAATTTCACAAAAATAATTGAATATCATAGTGGCCAAACATCGTGACATTCTAGAAACTAAAAAAAATACCAGTTTTTTCCTTGTATAAACATTACTAAATACTTTACTCAAAGTTGAGTAAAGCGAAGTATATAAAAAAGGCGACATATTTTATCACATAAAAAGATGACGCCGAATATAATGAGTAAACACGAACAATCGCTGCAGGTGACCGTATAATGTGAACATGATTTAATAATTGTATGAACAAAAGACCACCAACGTTCAGCTTTATACGATTTAAACGAAGATTTGTGTTCTAGTACATTCAAATGGAGGCATAAAACTATAAAAAACCCTTTATTCATGCCGCATGCTCATAGCTTCATAGCTCAAGTATAAAATCACTGGGGTATTATTTCTATCCACTCTTGAAAGGTCTATGGTTGTCAATTTCCAGTTTTAATACAGAGGTCTTTGAAAATGGATAGTAAATAGTTCTGATGTGACTTGTAATTGCAGTGCTGTGAGGAATTCTGCTCCACATTTAATGCACTAATGTCTAGAAAATTGTTAGTCGTATGTAATGTAGACGCGACTTGCCTTCGCGTAATTACTGCTGAGTGTAATGTGAATGATTATTATGCGAGCTTAGCAATTGTCATCGTCTATCCATGGAGTGTTAAAGTTGAAATTACAGGCACATGATACTTGTGAACTTATGTCTCAAAGTGACAGGCGCAGTGGATGTGCCTCTCAGATCTTTGCGATTTAAAGCCCTGAGTGGCATTGCAACTGTTATGGACAGGTGTGTAGCTTACCGTCAGGCGCACGACTTGTTCGTTCCTCTACTTGATATTATAAAAACAGAAACGATTTCTTTTTACAGAAAGAGAGAGAGAGAGAGAGAGAGAGAGAGAAGTGCACTGTGTTACAGAAATTAGTACTCTGTCATCGCCATAGTAGACACATGATCGGAGCGAGAATGAAAAAACAACATTGTTTTTACTTATCTAAAGTTATAAAAAAAGTCTTGAACATTATAGTATAACTGAACAACGAACCTTGTAGATAAAGAGAGAGAGAAAGAGAGCGAAGTGTACTGTGTTCCAGAAATTAGGACTCCTGTCATCACCACGGTTGATACCTATATGATCGGAGCGAGAATGAGAAAAAAAACATTGTTTGTACCTATCTAATGTTATAGAGAAAGTCAAGAACATTATAGTAGAACTGAACAACGAACCTAGTAGATAAAGTTTATCTTTTACCATTCTCTTTTCGAGTACCTGGCCACTTATTTTTTGAAATTTGGAATCGTTCTCGAATTTCTTTCCCTTCACTATTCTTACGTTTGTTCAATCTGTTGTCACTACCATCAAAATTCTTGAAACGAGAGGACGTGCCCATAAATCATAAATCACCTTCATTTTGTTAAACTTACTATTAAAACTATACAGTTATATAGGCCCTTTTGGAGTGAATATTGTGTTAATAACTTTGTATTATTTTATTTGTTACAGCCTATTCTTTTCATCTTTTAACAATTTTTACAATAAATCTTAAAATCTTGTAATCCGAGCCTTCTGCATTCTCATTTCGCTGAACTATAAGTTGTATTAATTATGTATATTTTAAATGCTTTGGTTTTTTATAGTATCAAGTGACGGGACCAACAAGTCGTACGCCTGATGGTAAGCTACGTACCTCACAGTTGCAGTGCCACTCAGAGCTTTATATCGCAAATATCTGAGGGGCATTGCCACTGCGCCCGTCACCATGAACATAAGTTGAGAAGTCCCAAGTGCCTGCAATTCCACCATTTACTATCTCATCGGTTAATAATTATGTTGTCGAAACAGCTAAGTACTGTAGTGTATGCGATTAAAAGAATTGAGAAAACTTCGTACGTAGAAACCGCAACATACCTTAGTTACTTCCTCTGTTTTATGACATACGGCAATTTGATTTAAAATGCCGCGAACAATAATAAAATCTTTGAGGCTGAGAGGTAAATTTAAAGCTACAAACATTTTTAGGTACACGAACGTCTTTTCGTCATTTATGAAAGTGTAAGCGCTCAGTTATCCTAATAAGACCCCGCATACATTAAAATGTACTTAATAAGTGAATTAGTTCAAACCTAGACAACATTATTCCGATGGTCACATAAACGCCCAGTGTACATTATAATGAACAGATTATATTTTGGTCCAAATGTCTAATTCCCTAAAGCCGTATACTCGAATCTGATTAGTGGACAGGAAGAGCAAACTTTGATAACAAGACATCCGTCAACTAATCACAGGTTAATTGTCAAAATAGTGCACACTTGTGGAAAATGACGCACCCGCAGGAACGGTGTAAGTTAATCAGGTTTATTCACTGCAATCTTGAGGACATTCGTATAGACTTAGTTAAAAATAACAAACTGTTAGTAAACTACTGAAAACTTTTATAATTTGGAACCTAAGCATGCATAATTATTTTTAATTTAGCAAAATAAAAATATGTACATTTTAATGCACACTGAGCATTACTGAGTGGAAAATAATGTATATATTTTTTTCATAATCGTAGGACTTAGGGACTATATAATTTTTTTTGTTATATGTTACGCGATAACTCCGGTGGTTGCAAACCGATTTTGATGATTCTTTTGTGTTGGAAAGAGGGTACCTCAGTAGTGGCTCAATTTAAATTTTAATAAAATATTCCACTTCTAAGGGTGGCAAGCTAGGGGATGAATCCGGTTTCGCGCACTGTCTGGTAACCGGTTTCAATAAAACTTGGCAAATAGATGTAATTTCACGAACTTTTGAGGTCGTCTTTTTAGTACTCAGTACTGAGATTATTTAATTAAAAAGAATGTGAAGAATACTATCACATATATATTTATTTTTATTGCCAATCCCATTGCGTAACGTTGCGTAACGCCCATTGTGCATTTAAATGAATGCAAAATATCGCGTTAAAATTCAGCGCAATGTATTCTACATGACCATAGAATATCTAGAAAAATACTTTAAAAAATCCAATTTGCGATTTTCATACAAAATTAAGGACATACTTGCGTGGGCCTGAAGCATTTTTATATTTGCACATTTTAATGTACGGAGGTTAAACGACGCGAAAGTTTTCGCGCGACCGCCGCACGGTGACCTCCCGGTTACCACGTTTTCACGTATATTAATGGCGAATCTGAATTCAATTTACTAGGCAACAACATTTAAATTTCTCAGAATAATACAAGGGTGCGGTCGCCTTGCGCCTGACGCGTAAACCCGAGACGCTCATTTAAGTTAAAACGTAAAAACTAAATAAATAGAGCGTATTTTGCCGTGACAGTCAGATGCAAGCGGGCGCTGCGCGGCAACCACGGGGTTTATGCGCGGCGACCGCGCGGGGGCCGCGCGGGGGCCGCGCGGCGTGAGCGCGGTGAAATTGGTGTCGAATAAATGCGTCCTAATTATTAATAATAATGGTCATTTTTTCATGAATTATGAAAATAAAAATGTGAAGGAGATAAGATTAAAAGAAGAAGGAAAACCAAGAACCAGTGCCAGACAGTTGTCTTCACAAAATCATTTAAGGGGCTGTAATAAAATTCCTGTTTGTATTCAACATTTGACATTTACGACGCTTAAAACTTAGTACTCAATAAAAAAGATCTTGGCAGGTAGAGGGCTATAAGAAGAATAAATGTTCTATCACTCGTTAGCCACCTTAACTTCTAATAGATATTTTTTTTATGACACCAAGTGATGGGACGAGCAAGTCATGCGTCAGGCGTAAACTACCTGTGCCACTCAGAGCACTAAGATATAAGGTGACAAGTCCCATGTGCCTGTAATTTCACCAGCACCCTTACTCTTTAAAACCGGAACATAGATTAATGGTCAAATTACCGCCTGGCGGCAGAATAGGTAACGTGGCAGTAATTTCCTGGAAGAACTCTCTCACAAGGAGCTCTACTGAGCGAAATATTTAGTTTTTTTTAAAGACAAACAGATTTTGTTTTACTTTTGTTTTTATCTTATGTTAATAAAGGTAGTAGGTATAAGATTGTCAAACCAGTGACAGTGTTCACGTTTGTACGAGATACATTTCTTTCTTCTATGATGCAAAATAATAAATAAATAAAACTAGCGTGAAACAAAAACTTTGAAAACAAAAACAATGTCTGCATAATTGGGTGACAGAAATCCATAGTCTTGATTCATTTAGCTGCTCCAGGTCGTTTGTATCTGTGATATTGTTAAATAATATTATAAATTAATAATTAATTATTTATTAATTATTTTCGTCTTAGGGACGAGTAATAATATTTAATCAATGTGACGATGTCAAGTGTTGACAAATTCAAAACAGAACTTTCTCGGTTTAGATAATGACTTTTAATAAGTTTATTTATTGATAGGTGTACATATGTTATCGTCAAATACACGATATCATTCTCCTCCAGATCAACTATCACAACATCAGACAAATTGGAATTAAAACTATTTTTTTAGATTTAAATTGTGTATGTTTTTTCAAACAAACCAACATTTTCTCTGACAATTTCTCGTGTAATTTGCTTGCTATTGAAATAAAGATATTTTGAATTTGAATTAGTAAAGGTGCTTTTTAATGAGCAATCTAAAAACAGAGAACAAACAAAAATAAGAGAAAGGTACAGGAGCGCAGAAAGGCAGCCGATGCGCTGGTGTAAACGTAATGGAGAAAAAATTGGATGAGGATGACACGAGACCGAAAGGAATGGCGTGCATTGGAACAGATCTACGTTCAACTTCAGATGTTGTTTAGGTTGAAAAAAGATGAAGAATTAAAAAACTATGACGTCGTTAGTCATAATAATCATAGCGCAAAGTAATGTCGTGCGACCTGTCTGGGCATTACGAATCAAATTCGTGTCATAAAAATTAGAAAAACCTCATTTTCAAAATTTAACTGCTCAAACATCCAATTTTTCATAATAAATTTTGAATAATCAGGAATCAAAATCAACAGGTAGGTAAACTTCTGCCGGTGAAGTTAACAGTCAAGTAGATACGAAAGAAGGTAGTAAAGCGTATTATTTATGTGTTCCGTAAACGAGCCGGTCTATAAAATTATATGATCCACTAGTGCCACCTGCCGTACACTGGCCGGCAACCGTAGGCGCCACCTCGGTGTGCTATGGATAGTTTTTGTTTAACAGAGGAACTTTTATTGAACCCATACGTGTTATGCTGCCTTGGTAAGTACATTGTAGGGTAATATTAAGTACTAGTAAGTTGCTTGCAACTCGATGAACGATGTATAATTTTAATTTGCTTTAACAGTAGCTATTGTTACTGGACCTACAGGTACCATAGGTTTTATGCTCGCCTGATATGTAGTGGATTATTGGACACGAAATACTAGTTTGTTTTTAAAGATCTTTAATGTCAACTATAGCACCATCTCGGTGTAAGGTGGATAGATTACCTATCTTAATTTTTTAATTTCAATTTACGAATACAGAAAATATTAATTGTCTTACTCCGAGTTAACGTTACTGGTTGGATGGATATTTTAGTTTGTTTTATGAAACCGACTGACGGGCCGAACAAATCATGTCCCTGGTGGTAAGTCACGCTTACGCCTGAGCCTAACCTGATCCTGCCTGATCTGAGTTCCATTGCCACTGCGCACGTTACTCTAAGACATAAGTTGAAATGTCCCCTGTGCCTGTAATTTCACCAGCACCTTTACCGTTCAAAACCGAAACGCAGTAATGCTCATATTACACATTCTGCTTGGCGACATAAATAGGAAAGGCAGCACTTCCCCAGACGAACTCTCTTACAAGGAGCTCTACTGCTATTAAATCAAATTGGCGGGATCAGTTTCCTTTTTGTTTATGTCGTTGAAATACACTGGGTCGTCTATTCACAGCAATACGTATTATATTTATTCTTGTTGCTCCTGTGTATTATTAGTCTGGAGCATTACTTAATTCTGGTCCTCTGAAATGCCTATCGTAAACTATCTCTATGAGATACAAACACCTTTGTACCTCTATTTACGAGTACTAGGCGAGCATAACTAAGTCGCAGCATTATAGTAAAAATCCATTGAAGAAAAACTCCCCGCTCCATACGCCTTTAGAGAGGGAGGGGTATGGTAATTGATTGACCGTGTGATTGATGAGCTTACGAATACCAATTTATATTGTCACTTGGGGAAACGAAAGAATTAATGTCTCATATGGAAATGTGCTCATGATGGTCGTTGACACCGGTAATCCGAATGTAAAGTTGAGTTTGTGAAAATGCGGTGATGAGAGACAGTTTTGAAGGGAACGCGACGTTTGTTTTTGTCTACAAGGAATAGATGAATTAAGTAAGATACATTATAACTGATAACCATGCCATTAAAACTCCTTGTGAAAGAGTTCGTCCAGGGAAGTACCGCCATCTACCTATTTATGCCACTAAGCTGTAATGTGAGCATTACTACGTTTCGGTTTGGGTGCTGGTGACATTACAGGCACGTGGGTCTTTCAACTCATGTCTCAGGATGACGGGCGCACTGGCAGTGTCCCTCATATCTTTGTGATTTAAAGCTCAGAGCGGTACTGCAACTGTTATGGACCATGTGTCGCTTACCACCAGGCGTACAACTTGTTCGTCTCATCATTCATAAAAAAATTATATACACATTATATATACATAATATATTTTTTTATTAATTTCACTTAATACTATAAATTATAGAGGTCTTTAGGCTTGTTCCTGTAGAACTTCGTACTTAGTTAGCTTCGTAAGTAAGTAGGTACTTTATGCTTTTGATTGATTTTGAAAAATCGTACCTGGTGTAGTGAGATTTTATCAAAATTAAATGACTTAATAAAATTTAAACCACATTCGATATGATTGAAGCAAAGTGATCGGTAAATTTTTTCTTTGCTGTTTCTTTGTTTCTAATCGCGTACTATTGATCTATTCATTAGATTCACGTCTTCGTGTCTACGTGATACTTATAATGTAGTTAATTTAAAAGAAATTACACCTAATTTATAGAGAGTTGGTAAAGAAAAAACAAGCTTTCAGTGTAATAATATATAATAACAATAATTAAGTCACACCTGAGCTAGGTATAATCTGTTTTACTGGAATCAATGTCCTCTCTCAACATTAGACACAGCTTAATGCCTATTTCTTAATAATCTCAGTACAGAGTACTAAAAAACCGACCTCAAAAGTTCGTGAAATTACATCTATTGCCAAGTTTTGTTGAAACCGGTTACCAGAAAGTGTGCGAAACCGGATTCATCCCCTAACTTGCCACCCTTAGAAGTGGAATATTTTATTAAAATGTAAATGGGGCCACTATGAAGGTACCCTCTTTACAACAAAAAAAGAATCATCAAAATCGTTTCACAAATACCGAAGTTAAAAAAAAACATGCAGTCGAATTGAGAACTCCTCTTTTTTTGGAGTCGGTTAACAATCGTAGTAGTGTGTGTTTGTGTGTGACATTAAACATTCGCTAAAATAAGTAGGTATTGGGTTTCTAATGTTTGGCAGTACAGTGAAACTATATTTATTAGGTTACTGTCAATTTATACAACCTCTGTTTCCACAAATAATTTTTTACAACACTAATGGATGTATAATAGAATTGTGGTGATAATAAGTTATAGACATTGCATCATAGAATATGGAATTTTGAATTGAAGTCCGTAAATAACTTTTAATTTGTCAAAATTGTAAGTTACGTCTTAACGTTACGAAATAAATGAGTGATGAATAAATGAGCTCGATGAAATTGTATATTATGATTTTTAAATTCCCTTTAACCAAAACCTTATAAGTTCAAACAAAACCAGGAAGCATCTAATGCATCTACCTGCCAATAATCGTTACAAATGTTCGAAACACATGTCAAAACGCATTTATAAAACAAACAGCCATATAACAGCTGTCTAACGACAGTATAACTATTTATTACATCTAATTAACCGGTCCTTGTTAGTTTTCGAGACCTCTAATCATATTGTAATTAAGTTCGTTTTTACGCCAATTTAAAAGTTTTTTGTGATGCTTTCGTATAGATGGCGAATGGTGCAATTTCAAACGAGGTTCATATGACTTTACTAAATAAGTATGAAACTAAAGGTTGATTTCAAAGCCGCACATAAATTAGAATAGTGTCTCATTTGTTGGGCAAAATGCATTAGTAGAGTATGAGAAATGATTGAAAGACAATTTTGAGAAAAGTAATTTAGGAGCACAGACTTTAAAGACACGATTGTCCCCAACCCGCACTGAGTGGGCTAGAACATTAACTTAGTAGCAGTAGAGCTCCTTGTGAAGCTGTAATGTGCGCATTACTACATTTCAGTTTTGAAGGGGGAAATTACAGGTCATGGGACTTATCAATTTATGTCTCAGAGTGACAGGCGCAGTGGCAGTGTCCCTCAAATTTTTGCGATTTATAGCTCGAGTGGCATTGCAACTGCTATGAACAGGGGTGTTGTTACCACCAGGCGCGCGACTTATTCGTCCCGTCAAACAACTAACTACACTAAAGCAGTCCTTCAGTAAAACTGTAGAATAGTCAACGCGAACGATACCCAAAATATAAACGCACCACAACAAATCATCTCCATAACAAGATTACGCGAACATAAGAAAATTACCCTTATTACGATCTCCTTAAGGTGTTAAATCACAAAAGGTGTTGTTAACTAAATATTTGAATTGTTTCCACTATATAATTAGGCTGTAGACACCTCTAGTGATGATGGCGCCTTAAGGGCAAAATTGGAATTAAAAAAAGGTAAAAAAAGCGATTTTACGGAATGTTATACAGCTTTTTTAAGGAACAGGTAATAGGAAATGATTGTTGGTAATTTTAGATTTGTATGGGAATTTCAACTTTCAAATGAAGCCTTGTTAAACGAAGAGGAATAACGTAATGCAACCGCTGAGAATGAGAAGAAAAACATTTCAAGATTTTTTATAGTTATTAGCCTATATATAGGCTGTAGGTGAGATATGGACGTTTGACCTCAAAACACGGAACAAAATCCAAAACACGCAAAGAAAAATGTAGAGAAGTTGCTAGGCATAAAGCTGAAGGATAGAGTAAGGAATGTTGACATCCGCCACAAAACAAAGGTAATTGATGGAAGATAATGAATCCAGCCACTTAGTATCATAAAAAAGAACAATTTTTTAAAATAATATTAAGTGACGGGACGAACAAGTCGTGCGCCTGATGGTAAGCAACGCGTCTATCCATAACAGTTGTAGTGCCACTCGGAGCTTCAAAACACAATGATTTAAGGGGCACTGTCACTGTACCCTCACCCTATCTACCAACCTATGTCGCATAGGTTGATAAGTTTCATATACCTGTAATTTCACCAGCACCCTTACCCTTCTAAACCAGTAAAGCAGTAATGTTAACATTATTGCTTGGCGGCAGAAACAGGTAAGGTGGCAGTATGACCTTGAACGAACTCTTTCACAAGAAGCTCTACTGCTACTAGAAATAAGCACTAAGAGAAATTGTTACTAACACTGTGGGAAAGATTCTTCTTCCAGCGAATCCAATATTATTAAGCTCTAACTAAACTACTAAAACTTATAATTTACGTTTATGATACAGCTCGTAAGTGAAACCGCGCGACACGCTTAGTAACAACTTAATAAGAGAATAAATACCAATATATCACTATCCCATAACAGGTATTAGCCGTTAATCATATCGTAAAACTAGATTATCAATATCCATAGTGTAGACAAGATGTTGGTATTTAGCTGCGTATTATAGAGTTAAAGGACACGAGACTTTTGCAAATATTAGGACTTTGAAAGCAAACTCATTCATATTCATTATCAATCTACGGACTAATTATATCGGTAGCCGAATAAGACTTGAATTGGAGTTCCATTTTTGAATAAATTTCTTAAACCATAACCTATCACACTTGCTAGCTTGGTAGGGATCACGGGTCAAGAATAAATAAAAATTTGTATTAATTTCAGCCTTAATCAGCCAGTCATTTCAGTTCTCTATAAGCTCGCAGGTATTAAGCTCATATTACTCGATTTAATATACCAAAACGTTCTTTGTAAAGTTAGCTTAGGTTAGGTTTCGGCTAACAATTTTTACGCAGGGAGGATGGATACAATTTATAATTTCTACATAAATAACCAGTACTTAACATTAAACTCGTTTTACAGACCCTATAATTCCAGGCAAATAACTGAAGTCGAGTAAATTCAAGAACCCAATAATTTCAAATTTTATAAAATGTTTGGTTTAGATTAAGCAATTCACATTTTTTTTATAAATTATAAATAAATAGTGCCATTTTAATATTATAATTGAGCGCTAAATTACAGAGTGCAATGTACAGAAAAAAATATGACTAGAGGACTCGAGTCTTTTACAACACTAAGGAACGTGTTTACACATGTAAGTCCATTTGAAGCAAAATACGACAGTGGTGTAATTACGCTACAAATGAGTTATATTAATTGCTTATTAGTTTTTATATAACTCCTAGACGCTTAAGGTGTCTATTGGTATAATTCTAGTTGAGGTGGCCTTTAACCACAATGTGTTATTAACGATATTTCAATAATTAATTCAATAACATAACAGTGATGACCCATATGGGAAAACACCTGGCTTGTAACTACAATATTTCAGATCTGACTGCACTCCATGTCATTTTACCATTGACTTACAAATAAATGGACGACGGGTCTAATACAAAAACCACGAAAAAAATGTCCCAAGTCGACCTATTTAAACGTAGTGACATGTAAAGGAATATGAAAAAGCTAAAACTTTCAATTTAAATTGTAATGTCATCGCAGTATTGTCTAATTTTGCTTGCTTCGCTGTCAGTCGAACAAACGAAGACTAAAGCGTGAATGACGCTCTGTATACGATTTTAACGCCCTATAAGTTCGGACACTTTTTAGCGCGGACCCGACGTCCATATAATTGTTTTTTGTTTTGCATTTTACTAGGATTTGACGATTAAAAGGTGAAAGGCTAAGCGACAATTAGATTGAAAATTAATTAATCTAGGTATTATTTGTGGATGATATTAAAAGGTTTACATTTTTATGTATTATACCATTTGACGGGACGAACAAGTCGTGCATTTGGTAGTAAGCGACACGCCTGTCCATAGCAGTTGCAGTGCCACTGCTTTAAATCACAAAGATCCGGGAGGCACTGCCTCTGCCCCCGTCATCCTGAGACATAAGTTAACTAGTCCCATATGCATGTAATTTTATCAGCACCCTTATTTTTTATACCCTTCAAAATCGGAACTCATTAACGCTCACATTACTGCTTGGTGACAGAAAATGGTAAGATGGCAGTACTTCTCTGGACTCTTTCACAAGGAGCTGTACTGCTTCTAAACTTTTAATACTTAAGCTTAATTATTAACAATGTGATTGAGAAGGAAGCGTTTTCGCAGTTTAATGTCACTGTTTAACTTATTTAGCATTGTAGAGTAAACAAGACTCAATAAAAATTAATGGTATTTATCTTCAAGACCGTGTGATAAAATAATGCTTTGTAAGCAACTTTGTATATGTAATTAAAGCACATAACTTGCTATATATCATGGGTCGATATAGGTACCTATCGAATAGTACCTCCATACGACTTTATGAAATGAAGCTGAAATGAAAAAATGTTTAATATTGAATCACACCAACGCCTTTGCAATTAGCAAATTACATCTGTCGAGGCCACATTTAAAAAAAACGAAAATGTGATAATATGCTTTACACGATTTCTTATGTAGTTCTTATACGACTATTTAAGCGGGAACCCCTATTGCGTAAATGAATTATTATTTACCCATTAATTAAAGTACAAGGACTGCCTTGTTATTGGTGTATAGCACTCGTAATAAATGTTGAAATATAGCCATTAAAATTGTTAAGACTGCCACAAATACTGATAGTATGCACGTTGAAATTTCGTCATTAATTCTTCTACAAATACATATGAATTTCGAGGACAAAAATAATTCAAATTCGAATGAAATTACATAATAAAAATTACATTAACTAGTAAACAGATTGACATAGAAACATAGTTGCAGTAGAATAGGTAGTAGCAGTAGAGCTCCTTGTGAAAGAGTTCGTCCAAGGAAGTACTGCCGGCTTACCTATTTCTGCCGCCAGGCAGTAATGTGAGCATTATTGCGTTCCGGTTTTGAAGGGTAAGGGTTCTGGTGAAATCACAGGCACATGGGACTTGTCAATTTATGTCTCAGGATGACGGGCGTAGTGGCAATGCTCCGCAAAACTTTGTGATTCAAAGCACTGAGTGGCACCCGGCGCACTACTTGTTAGTTCCCTCAATAGGTATTATAAAAAAAAGAATAGAAGCGATTGATTGTAACGGAATTGCGCATAGCATAATGAAATTTTTATTAATTGAAAATGGCTCCTCAAAAAATCAAATAAAAAAGAAACTATTGGAGTAACAATAAAATTAATGCTATTTTTGTACAGGCTCAAGAGCACGTCAAGCTTGACACTTAAGACTTAAATCCAACTCTATGCCGCTTACGATAAGAACGGTCCAAAGTACAAAGTGTCAAGCTTGACGTGCTCTTGACTGTACATTGTTATCCACAAAACGCAAAATGACACGGCTGAATAACCTTTCGTTTAGAAACGGCATTAGGTAAGCACTATAAAAAAAGTAAAAAAAAAAAAGGTAAAATAGAAGAGGCTCGATCATAAATAATAGAATCATTAACATCTGCCGGTATTATTTGGGTCATCATTTTTTTAAAATGTATAATGGAAAAAATAGATAAGTGTACACAAGCACGTAACCTTAAAATGTTCTACATTCTGTTTTAACGTAAATAATCATTGGCACACTGACAATTTATTATCATGTTTATTAAAGACGCAATAAAAAGTAGTACGTCAAATCTAATGGGAGGGTAATTAGTGGGGATAAAACTAAATAATAATTGAAAACATATATTTTGATCTGTGTTCCGATCGAAAAGTCGGATAGTTGAATGTAAAAATTTGACGCTAGCTTGTAATTGTTTTTAACCATGCAGTAAAATTAACAGCAGTTATAAAGTTGTATCTAGTATATTTCATTTTATTATATTATAATGTTAAATTGCGCACCGTATATTTATCTATCTATGTGTGTATCGCCAATCACATGTTATCTTATTTTTTGTGCCGTGTGTACTTTTATGCTTACGTTGTTCAGTTTTTAGAGGCGTTGTTAGAACGACGTGTTTTGACGGTTATTCTATTTCATTTCGGTTATTATTTATTAATTTCCTACACTAATAATCGTTTACATGCTCAAATTCAAATTGCTTTTCTTGATGTACCAATTAAGGAGAGTTATTCTTTTGTTACAGCTTATTATGAGTGTATTATTTGGATAATACCACCTTCTGCTTCCTTGCAAAGACTGTAGTAACGATATTTAGTACTCAATTTGGAACACATCGTGAACAGGTTAGGTATTTTTTATTTTTTTTTATTGTGACTCGGCAAAATGACTGCACCGCGCCCGATGGAAAGTGCGAATACAGTCCAGAGATGAGAGTAACGGATGGAAAACACAAATATCTTCACTCTGTCACTATCATTTTGCCGGTCTAAAATATAAATATTTTCTTTGAATTGGCTTATTTTCAATGTTCTAGCAACACTGACGGTTGTGAATTTCCCAGTTCGCATTGAACCCGCATGACAACCTACAGCTCAGAACCTCAGATTGTGACAGAAAAACTATGTCCATCAGTGGGACTATATTGGCCAACTATTACTGTTATTATAAAAATAAAGAAAAATTTCTGGTACTGTAATTTGTATTATTAATCAAACGTAGGTTATACGTTTGGGTTGAAGTTAGGTAAATTAATGCAAAGTGGAACATAAAAATCTAGAACTTCTACTTCTGAATTTCTTCACATTTGTAAATAAAAATAAAGGTTGTGTTTGAGATTCTGTTTTTATAAACATTTTGGGAAGCACCGATAACCCATTTTAAAACTTATTTTCGAAGTTAAAAAAGTTAGTATTTGTAAACTGAAATAAAATGAAAAGATCTACTAACCAAATGATCAGAGTAGGGGTCTCGGGCGGTAGGGGCGGGGTTGGGCCACAGCATCTTTGATAACATCCGTTGGCTTTGGCTATAGATGAGCTCCTACGAACGGAGAGAAAAAACCAACTTTAGTACTCAAGAATTAAGGCGTTTAATGCCTCTACAAATCGCCCTGACGATCTCGGAATAAGTGGCACTTTCGAAATGAAAAATATCTTTATTTTGGTTTGGTGTTAAGCATCCTATTACAAAAACTTCTTTGGTGGTTTTTCGACGACCACGTCGTGGAGCAAAGTGGAGACTATATACCTATTCCTTTTAATGGTACCGAGAGACGGGACGAACAAGTCGTGCGACGGTGGTAAGCGACACGCCTGTCCACAACAGTTGCAATGCCACTCTGAGCTTTAAATCGCAAAGATCTGAGAGGTACTGCCACTGCGTCCGTCACATGAGACATAAGCTCATAAGTCCCATGAGCCTGTAATGTCACCAGCATCCTCTCGCTTCAAAACCGGAACGCATTAATGCTCACATTACTGCCTGGTGGCAGAAATAAGTAAGTCGGCATTACTTCCTTGGACGAATTCTTTCACAAGGAGCTCTACTGCTACTAGGTATTCTGCTGCAACTATGTCTGTCTCTATTTCAATCTGTTTATTAGTATGATTTGAACTAAGTGAGTAAATCTTTTATTTGTCATAGTAAAGAACATATTGAAATTTACACAATATCGTCATCTTATTGTGAAAACCATAATTTCCCAAAACCGGGACGTAGTAAAGTGAGCATTAGGTACTGTTTGGCGGCAGGAATATGGAAAGTGGCAGTACTTCCCTGGACAAACTCTTTCACTAGGAGGTCTACTGCTACTAAAAAGCTGTTATGGAAGTAAATTCAAATAATCTGTAGAACTTTCGGTTCTAACAAAATAATTTAGATAAAACACGTCATTCTATGTCTTTTTATCTATTTTTATAACAAATTATGTTTTAGTGTATAGAACATCCGCGATACACAATAGACCACCGCGCTAAAAAATCCAATGCCAATTAAGATTTTGTGGGAACAAAAGCGAAAATGCGAGAAACTTGAACGGTGCTTTAAAATATTCAATGCTATTTATTGCATGCCAAAGCACCTACGCAATCTAGAAGGGTTATAATTTACAACAACGAGGTATCGTTTAGCATAATTTAACACTGATTATATGTACTTAAAGGTAAGGTGCAAAAATTCACATTCGTCGATGTGGGTCCTACTTTGAGATTCTAAGAACCAATGGCCTATAGCGAAATCACGCTATTGACTACTTGTATTCACGTGGTAATGTTTGTTTGTTCATTATCCGTAGTCCCAATTCCAGTAGAAGTACGGTTACTGGTTGTATTTAAAACAATACAGTATGTTGAGTGAAGAAAATAGAAGGGTTTATACTGGTGCGTTACGATTAAAAAGCCATTACAACCAAAAAACAAAGATTTGCAACAAGCACATCGACATCCGTAGAAGAAAGGCTTATGTGCAAGACTGCTTATTCTCAGAAGATTCTACATTTCGTTAGTTGTTCTTCGCTGTGGATATCAGATCGACCGGTGTTCGATTTTATATGTCCGAAACGAAATAAAATATAAAAATTATGAAAACACCTATTGGTAGGCCTTATTTTAAATAACGAGATTGTGTATTTATCATATTTTCTTTGTATAATCACATCAGTGTTCTTCGGATGAGTCGACATCGAGAAATTCGTCAAGTTTGCTGTCTCGTTCCGTAGCTTCGTTAGGAAGGATCGAAAGGATTTTTATTAGCGTTGTTCGACCTTTGTATTAATTATAACAAGTTTACTGTACCTACTCATCGTCATTAACCCATTCATACTTCCCACTGCTGGGCACGGGTCTCTAATCAGGTGAGGGTTAACGCCATAGTCCAATGCGGATTGGGGACTTTAAAATGTAGATACTAAATGTAATTATACACTTGAAGCACATTTGTTAGAAAAATGTAGATACTCCATGCCGTTTTTTTATGATATTAAAAGACGGGATGAACAAGTCGTGTGTGTGGTGGTAAGCGACACGCCTATCCATGACAGTTGCAGTGCCAATCAGAGCTTCAAATGGCAGAGGTCAGAGATCACTACCACTGCGTCCGTCACCCGGAGACACGACAAGTCCCATGTGTCTTTAATTCCACCAGTACCTACCCTTATCCTTTAAAATTGGAAGAACTGTTATGGACAGGCGTGTAGCTTACCATCAGGCGCATGACTTTTTCGTCCCGTCACTTGATATTATAAAAAATACTTATTTTGCATTCCACATGTAGTTCATAATAAACTTATGGCCAGTATAAGGCTGATTCTGATTTCAGACAAAGTCAGGGACATAAACTAGTATGAAATATGGAGAAGAGTGAATGAGTAAGATTATTAATAATAATAACACGTTTTTACGATCTCTGCGCCCGCGCCTCAGGCGTGATTTGAGTTAACGTTCAAATCATTCGTTGAGAACTTTTGGTTACTTTTAAACAACAAACTGAGCAACGAGTACAATGTACCACGGTAGTTAAAAGTGCAGTCAAGTAGCTAATTACCTGCCACTTAATCTTCGTGAATAACAAAAGAAGTTGAGCGTTAAACAGTTTGCGCTAAAATTGCTATTTCGAGGGAGGTTTATAACATTCAATTGAAAAACATTTGCATGCTATACCTATAATATAAGAGTTATTTTATTTTATTTAATTATCATACTTACATACCATATATATAATATATGGTATGTAAGTATATATGTGTGTAATATAATTTATATGTATGTGTGTATGCTCGTATATGTATATAATATAAGCATATATTTATCTACAATTTATTTTTAATTACTTCATAAGTAAGTGTATTTTATTCATTTTTTATTATTTGACTCCGCCTAGTCTAGGTTATGTGGCTATATTGTATACACTATTTGTTATTCAACCAACTATGAATTAGTGGATAACTGTAATTGACCCTAATTTTGCCAATGTCCATAAGTTAAGGATCACTTTTATTATGATGGTTGTTATTTGTTATCCTGAATAAAGAAAACAAAAATAAAATAAAAATACCCATTTCTAACCTAGTTATTAAAATAAGTAAATAAAAAAAATAAAAAATAAATATATTACATTTGGAGCGATGCCAACGCGATGCAGTAGCGATGCAAGCGCGCGACTGCATCGATACAAACGCGCGATTGCATCGCTACACTTGGGATTTATAGGGGATTGCTTCAATGCAACCGCGCGTTTGTATCAATGCCATCGCGCGTTTGTATCGATGCAGTCGCGCATTTGTATCGATGCAGTCGCGCGTTTGAAGCGATGCAATCGCCTATAAATTGCAAGTGTAGCAATGCAATCGCTCGTTTCATGAACGCGCGTTTGCATCGCTGCTAAAAGTCACCGTGTGTAATCATTCTTAATTGTAATGAATCTTTTTCAATAACATTATTTTTTATTTATTGATCCACCGCAGTGCAAACCGTCGTCGGGTCACCTAGGTCATCATACGCAAATAAACCTACTTCTAAACATGCACGTAAAACCAGTACTTTTAACGCGACAATGAAAAGCCACCAACTCTACTCATTTAAAGAACAAAAGTCCTAAACTTCAAAGAAACAATTTAAAACTTTAAAACACAGCCCGTGAAATGAAAGTGTTGGCCTCTTCTGGTTGGTAAAAAAGTATAACGAGACCGTAATGATAGGTTAAGCAAAGTTCTCGCCTGCAAAACAAACAGAGTCGACAGAGCAGACCAAAATTCAGAGAGTGTTGGTGCTAAATTACTTTAATAACACTGGCACGTTTTCCAACAGACGTTTTCTGAGCCACCTTATGATTTATTACGTAGCTTTTAACATTTTTTGTGAACCTTTTGGAAATGTGTTAATTTTTAGTGTCGATGTTTTTTTAAAATATCGCTATTCCAGTTAGTGATCTCACGCAGTTGTGAATTGTTAATTTTGGTGACAGTAATATTATTTTACGTCTTATTAATCAAGCTTTTTACAAATAAATTTTATTATTTTTAGGTTTATCGTATTTGATAAATAACAATATTCCGTTGAAATTGTTATTTTTGTAATGAGTTGGTGTCTTTATGAGGTAATATATATTTACAATGTGAAGTATCGTACCTATATTGGACAAATGTTGACGATTAATAAGACTTATAAGAAAACGATTGCATCAATCAACTATTTGTGCATGTTTCAAATCTGTGAAGTGTGTACACCGATCCATTTAATGTTACATAAAAACGGAGTATATAAAATAGTAACGTTAACGTTTATATTTAAATATGTAAGAATTAGACATAAAGTAGCAATTAAATTAACATCATCTTAGCACAATGTTACTCAAACTTTATTAAAATAAAAAATCGAAATAAAAAATGCATTATTTTCGTAACAAAATAGAAACAGCTGAAAATTTAAAAAAATTTAATGGTTCAACACTGATTAAATCAACTTAAGTCTGCGAAATTGACAAAAACGAAGAGAACAATCAACCTCGAATCACTCGACAAATCTGTATTAGCAGAACATTAAAACAAATTAATGCCAGTCGACTATTTTTTTATTCTTATTAAATAACGGACTGGTCAATTTATTTTCGTTTATTTCAATAACTGATATGGTTACAAACTGAGAGTGAATAAATAACTTCTAGCATCTAAGAGTAATCTAAGGTACAAAGCTACAAGTTATTTAAAGTTCTTTGTATATGTCACTCTAATTTTCGTTCACTAACAATTACATTTTTTTGTAAAAATTAATTAATATGCTATTTATAAAGCTAAAAGGTTTGTAAATCTTCCGGTTATTTCAAATAAATAAGACTTGTTAGGTTTTCGCGATTGTTACACAAAGGAAATGAAATTACGGTTGAGTCAATCGTGACTACGGGACCTGTAAAGGGCCCGAAACGTTGGTTTGTTTGAAAAACAAAAAAATAGTATCATTTCCAATAAATAAGATGATTTTTTTGTACTAAATCCTTACATTCCAAGTAATAAAACAAGATTAGTAGTTATAACAATGGTAATTCATATCGAGTTCTTAGGTTTTCGCGATTGTTACCCATACGAAATGAAACTATTTTTCCGGATTTAAATCGCGTATATTTGTTTTTTCAAACAAACCGACGTTTCAGGCCCTTTACAGGTCCCATGGTCACGGTTGACTGAGGTGGTACAGTTTTCAACCAGTTATACCTAATATTGATGCACACCACCTTATTTTTTCACTATAGTTATAATAGTTATTAATTAAATACCTTATTTTTAATTTTACAAAGAAAACATTCCAATTTACGCTACATTAAGTTTTACAAATTATTTTATTGAATTAATTTTTATTAAGTTCAATTTATTATTAATTATTAATATAAATTAGAATAAACTAAAACAGATTAATTAGTACTGCAGTCTTATGTCTGTTTGGGATTTTTCATTAGAGGAAATACTGGATCCCAAACTGGTGGTACGGAGAAACCATCTTCCCTGTTGAAATTAGGATGTTTTTTAATTTCAATGGCCTCTTGCAGCATCCTGGGTAGATAACGGACTTCTTTTGCAAGGACCTGGGGTTTGTCAAACTTCATTGAATGTGTAGGTTTATTCATGACATGCTCGCAGACTGCAGACTTGACGAAACGTCGGTTTGTTTGAAAAAACAAATATACGCGAATTAAATCCGGAAAAATAGTTTCATTTCCAATGGTAATTCATATTATGCAGTTTTGGGTCTTATAATTAGAAGGGTATAGGCCAATATTGATTGAAACGGAAAAGATAAATACATTTAATCAACCAATATGATGATGAACCAATATATCGTATTTTCACTAATCGGAAGGAAATATTGCATCGTTGGTGTAATAGGCCTTATCTGCAAATTTCTTATGTACAAATAGGAGAGTTACATAATTTCATATATACGTCATTTGTTTCATGTATATTGTATTATTTTTATCAATGAATGATTACAAAACGGCTTTATTCAATTATATTTTGTAATAAAGCCACGTCTGTAAAATGATAACTTTTATAAAATTTCACACATACTTAATTTTTTCATTATTTTTATGATCTTCATGTGATAAAAGCACTTTTGTCGTGTGATCATGGTGCGGCTTTATTATATCAAGTACGAACTCTCTATTTCTATAACTAACCTACATCCGGGGAGGGAAGTGGGCAGTTACAGGATCAGTGTAAAATTACATCACGATCGATAACTCAGAATAATACAGCTGTCAGATTAGTATACAGCAAAGTTATTAGTTTATTGATATCATCATCAAAATGGAATTTATCGTTAACCATGTAACGACTTAGATAGAATGGATTCTTTACGGTTTTTTTTTCTACGTTAAGCTTGAAGGTGTGTTTAATATTAAACTGCTTGTGCCTTAATTATGCCTTTGTTGCAAAAAAGTCCAGTAGAGTTTTTTTATGATATCAAGTGACAGGATGAACTAATCGCGCGCCTGATGGTAAGAGACAGGCCTATCCGTAACAGTTGCAGTGCCACTCAGAGCTTTAAATCGCAAAGATCTGTAGGGCACTATCACTGCGCTCATCACCCTGAGACATAAGTTGAAAAGTTCCAAATGCCTGTAATTTCACCAGCATGTAGGCCATACAAATATTTGTCCCGGTCCGGGAATCGAACCCGAGACGTCTGCAAGGCTAACCAGCATGGTAACCCATCCGCCACGGAGGCTGTTAAATTCAGCATGTAATAGCTGTGACTATATATGACTATATTATGAAAGCCACATATAATCATACGTTAGAAATGAATTTATTACACGAAAATTATAAAAATATTACAAAACACATGAAACAGATTCCGCATATGTGATATTTTATACTTCTTCTATTTAAGCCATTGACTTACAAATAAATAGACGACGGGTCTAATACAAAAACCACGAAAAAAATGTCCCAAGTCAACCTATTCGAAATTTAAATTGTACTGTCATCGCAGTATCGCGCTGTCAGTAGAACAAATGAAGACTAAAGCGGAGTTTGGCGCTCTGTATACGATTTTAGCGCCTTACAAGTGCGGACACTTTTTAGCGCGGACCCGACGTCCATATAATTGTAAGTCAATGATTTAAACATAAGAAAGTTATCGACTAAGGCGCCTGCCATACAAGATTTCCCTAGTGAAGGGCTATGAATGTGTGTATTATAAAAAAGTGATATGGAAATCGGAAACAACGCCTGTACTACAAACACCTGGACCAGAGATAATACCTATAGGAAAGTTAGATTTTTCCACATTGACCCGCTGGGAATCGAAACCGGGACCTCAGAGAATGAGACACTATAAAAACCGGTATTCAAGCCAGTCGACACAGAGGTTGTCAATACATTTTGTGGGTTAAGTATTTTTCTAAAAAACGACAAAAATTTCTACCGTAGGGCTATATTTTAGAGTTGATTACAACAATTACCCTACTTTTTGTAAAAAAGAAATAGCACATCATAAATAATTATTTTCAGCAAATATCCTTATCCAATTAACCATGCGGTCATGCCGACATCTATGACGTTAATTTATGCTAAAGTTAATAAACTTCGGATTAATACGTCATAGCCCTTGTACCAGTTCATGTTCTGTCACTTCCAATGATCGTATGGTCGATAAGCAAAAACCTTGGGGCCTTGTGTCGCAAAATGTCATAGAGATGTAACTAAGTGTATGACTTTATTGAACGAAATGATATGTATTTAAGTGGCATTTTTGTGTTTATAAAAGCGAGAAGAGTCTTGTAGCTAATTTTTTTTTTTAACGCATACATTCATAGTCTAGCATGTCGCTGGTGCCATGGACATTGGGCCCATACATAGACAGTCACAAATTACACCCAATCTAATCAAAGAAACAAATATTTTTCTCTGACTAGCAGTCATGGTAACCGTTCGGCCACGGAGGCAGTTATGTTTAACACTATGGATAAGATTCCGAAATAAATACTTATTATTATTGCATCAAAGAAATATTAATTATCATGCAAAAGGTGAGCAACAGTGGAATATCTCTAAAATAAATCTCTTCCAGCCAACCCAATATTATGAAGCTCTAACTAAACTACTAAAACTTCTAATTGACGTTTGTGATAGACCTGAAAAGTTTGTGGAATTATGTCTATTTTCCAAGTTTTATTGAAATCCGTTAATGGAAAGTGGGTGAAATCCAATAAACCGGGATCATCCCTATTTGCCATGTTTAGAGGTGGAATATTTCCTTCAAATTTGAATGGTACCACTATTGAGGTACCCCCTTTCCAACAAAAAGAAGAATCATTGAAATCGGTTCATAGATGTCGGAGTAATCGCGTAACATACAATAAAAAAAATACAGGCGAATTGAGAACCTCCTCCTTTTTTGAAGGCGGTTAAAAATACTACGAATTACATGAAACAAATTATGTATATATGTGAAATTTTATAACTTTACTATTTATACATAAAAAGTCATTTATTTCGTTCGCAGAATTTTTAAACCTCTCCCGTGAGAAACTGTCATTTTGCAGATGTCGCCTTATTACACCAAAGGTGCGATATCTAATTAATAATACCTAACTGTAGTGGATAGAATTTTTTTCATTTTAAAAGAGCGAATATTTACACCGTATTAAAAAAGTGACACATATAATTATACTGTTGGGTAATTTCCCGAAAGATTTCAAATAGTGGGAATTTTACCGGACAAAATCCCGAAAAATAGAAAATATATAATTTCGAAAGCTCATATTATGTTTTACGTTTAGCAATATCTTTTGAAGTTTTATTTAGCGTGAATAATGAAATAAACTTGTATTCTTTAAAGCCGCTTATAGAAAATTTTATTGCCTCCGTGGCCGAACGGTTACCATGCCGGACTGCCACGCAGAGGTCCCAGGTTCGATTCCCGGGCCGGGAGAAATGTTTGTATGGTCTACATTTGTTTCTCTCGTGAGTTTGGGTGTAATTTGTGGCTGTCTATATGTGTGTCCATGGCACCCGCGACACAGGGTTTCCCTAGTGCGGGGCTATGTTGAGTGTGTGCGTTATTTATTTATTTATTATTTATTTAAAGTGATTTCACAACGGCGAAAAAATAAACCTTTTTAATGGCTCCATCGTTTTTGTTCAGTAACTTCAACTTTTGACAGGTGTCAACGTCAAATGTGGAAAACTAAAGCAGAAAGAAAAAAATTGGAAACATGCCCGGAAAAATATGATTTTTTTCAAAATGAACAATTTTCCATGACCCAACACTACACGTAATTATATAACATATTGTCCACATTCTCACACATGTGATCTTAGGTGAAAAGTATTATCACAAGAAAGTCATTAAAAAATACAAACTACAAAAAAAAAATTACGTATATATGTGAAATTTTACAACTCTCCTATTTCCACATAAAAAACATAACGTCTAATTTCGTTTGTAAAATCTTTACTGTTATCTCCTGGAAAGTTGTATTTTTCCAGATGTCACCTTATTACACCAGTGGTGCGTAGGGTTTTTATTGTGTTCGCACATCCCTTTTCTATCAACAATATCATAAAACAAGACATCGTTTGCTCTCTGTTAACAAAGGCATCGATTTATTTAATGCGAACTGAGCGTGCAAAACAAAACACTATCCCGTCGTGAAAAGTAAAGAAAAATAATGCGTGTTTGTTACGCGATATCTGGTTTATAACGATAATTTAGTAAATAGTGCAATGAACACTCGAAATTGCTGGTGGATCACAAGTAGTGCCTCAGAGACGTGGTTTTCTAATATAAGTATTGTCTAAAAATGTCAGATTGCACCACAAGAAAATGATCTAAAACCACAGGTCTGCGTTCCACTCCCTCAATTCTTCGTAAGAGATGTTTTATAACTTAATTCTACGACATCAGAATTTAATTTACAACTCTGTGAGCGGCATTTATGGGAAATTGCCAGTCGCACAGCTTGAGTTAATGCCTACTCGCAAGTGCCTGATGCTCGCTGCTTGCCTAGTGCCTGCTAGCTGCTTGCGATAAATTCCGTAATTTTCTCTCGAGCCACCTACTTTGCCGCAGCCACCCTTTGTTCAAATTGTTGTTTGCACAAATCCTTTGACAAACATCACATTCCTTAAGCTGTAATTATACCAGACGAAATAATATGTCAAGAACTTAATCGGTCCGGCATCGGAGAGAGCGAGGCTCGGCGAAGGTTGTAATTAGCGGGCAGTTGTACAAATATGAATGGAGCCCGGCGCCCGCGCAGCCGCTTGCCCGCCGGCGCGAGCGCACTACACATACACATAAAATTTAGTCTCGAAGATATTCTATGGGAGGTAACATAAAATACGAATTATTAGCGGCTGTAACCAACGCGAGTTGCCGTTCCAGGCTGTTCGCAACGGCGTGTCAGAGCGTTTTTTTACAGACGTCTCGGGTTCACCCGCGGCGTGACATCTAGCGGTCTATCTTCGATCTGGTCTCGCAATATCGGCCAATAAAGGCGCCCGAGACTTATATGGGTAGGCCTCCGCGGCGACAAGACGCCGACAGAGCGAAAGACCAACGCTAATTAAGCGCCATAAAACCGAATATCGTCTTGTCGTCGTTAGCTTTCACCGGCTGGATAGTATGGGAGAAAAAAAAAAGAGAATAGCTCGAGTTACACGAGCCCACCTTACAGAGTTGGTAATAGATTAATGATATGGGCTGCGAGGTCTGTATTTAAACGAGAAGAGTTTAAGGAGTCGGGGTCGCGAGCGCCGGTAATGACGGCCGGCGGTGAGCCGCCACCCGCGCGGCGGTCAGGCGCAGGTGCGAGAGGGACGCGCCACTAGCGCCGAGCGGGACGGCAGGATAATCGATAGAGGCGCCACCGGAGCGCCACGGGGCGGCGCCCGCGACGGCCCCACGCGCACAACACGTCTTATTGAGAAATTCCCGAGATGATGCATAATTCTCGTTTTGGTTTCCTGTGTATTTTACTCCCTGTTAACAATATTACCATTTCGGTGATCGAGCAGACGCATATTTTATGGGCCGGCCGTATCGTCGACGACTTGATTTATAACTTCGCATGGTTTTGACAAGCTGTGTTTAGCTTTAGTCGCATACGCATAGTCAATGAGTGCGAAATCGTATTGGGAATCTTTTTGTTCTACGCTTTTTAGTTTTGTTTGTAAACAAAGGCCTTGGATAAATCCGTAAAAATCATGTAGAAGGTGATATATAAATGTTTAGAAATCATGGTAATGACAACTTTATGGAAAACTCAAAAGTAGCATTGACATTCCTAATCGAGCCGACATAATATACACGACACAAAATATTCGAATTCAACCTTCGAGTTTAACAATGTCAAAAACCAACAAAAATCGCCCCCAAATTACATATTTCGGCAAACCATAGTATTTCGCCACCTGAATTCCGTTAAAACAACAATCACGTATTATCAGACAGCCACGCTAATAAGACATGCTAATTCCCAAAAACCAACAAAGTAAAAAAGGCGATCAGTAAAAAACGAGAACCGAGATGGGCCGTCGGGCGCCATACGCCAATTATGGGTTAGCCGGCCAAGTTTAATGCACCGTCTGAACGCGCTAGTGTCGTTCACGACTGACCTTTTCAAATGCGTCGACTTTCTGTTTGTTGTCTTTAGAAATTGCAGTCTTTCGCAGTGACTGAGCGAAGCAATGATAGTGCAATGGAAAAATTCTGAGAATGCTATTCAATGTAACGCAGTAGCTTTGGGTTAACGCTACAATTTCACAGGACTCGGTGCTTGTTATGTAGCAACAAAGTAAAAAATAACATTGTTTAGGTATATTTTACGAATTGGCACTTGCGCGGAATCCGCACAATCATTTTTAATCATAATCTTAGTACAGAGTACATTGACTTACAAGTACTAAAAAAAAACCGACCTGAAAAGTTCGTGGAATCTCAACTATTTGCCAAGTTGTATTGAAATCGGTTACCGGAAAGTGCGCGAAACCGGATTCATCCTCTTGTCTGCCACCCTTAGAGGTGGAATATTTTCTTCAAATTTAAATGGGACCAAAAATGAGGTACCCTCTTTCTAACAAAAAAGAATCATCAAAATCGGTTCACAAATGTAAGAGTGATCGCGTATCACAAACACAAAAAAAATTCGAATTGAGAACCTCCTCCTTTTTTGAAGTCGTTTAACAGTACTAATAAATGTAGGTGTACGTAACATTATCGGAGAATACCGGCTAAAAAACTCAAAATTTATCGTCTAGCATCCAGGAGAGGCGAAAGTATGGTTTAAGATAATTATTTCTCAAAATAATACAAATTCACTTAGCGAGAAATACAAGGTACAATAGCAGGGTACGTAGCTCTTGGGTTTGCGTAGAGGTACTTCCCAATGAGAAACGACGATTACATCATAATTATAACTTTATGCGTATATTTAATTTCAAAGCTTTGTCCAGAACTACCAAGATGTCTGTTTGACATCAACCCTCTACTATTTTTACAATTCTAAATACAAACCTAAGCTGTCTGTATTACAGTACCATAAAATTTCTATAGAGAGTACCTAAATGTGGATAAAATATTCAAATGAATAGTATACAAATAAAATTAGGTGTTCTAGTACACTAAGAAGAAACAAAAACAAGGCTCTAATCAAGTATTTTGGGGGTTAAGTAGCTCGCGTCCGTAGGCTGTGTACCCTCGAGACCCTACACGTGACCCCTGGGTGGTGCCAAATAAGCTACAAACTCCGGTGGTAGACCTTGGTCGTGGCTGGTGACCACCCTCTGGGCGAAGCCTAGCCGCCAAACAGCTATAGCTGTGTTCCGGCTTGACGCCCAGAGTAGCCGCTCTAGAGTGAAGGGTCTGTACAGTTGCACTGCACTGATTTGGTTGATCTCGGGGCTCCCTTGTTGTTGCGCTGGGAACCTAGATGCGGAGGGTAGCGGGATCCGAAGCACGGTGCTCCGCTGGCCGACCGCAGGTAGTAGGGGGCCCAATTAGCTGACTAGCCTCCAGTGAAAGGCTGCCCCGCCAACTCGCGAAAAATCCCGGGGTGCTCCATCGTGCCGGTTGGCGACCGGATGAAAGGACCCGATGGCCACTCCCGGGGGGGTTCGGGCGTCCCCGCGCGCTCCAGTCTAGTTTCCCATCGGCGTACCATATAGGGTATGTGCCGCATGACTTTCAGTGGTAGTGTCTCGTACAACTGCCTTCGCTCTCCCCATTCACTCTAACCCTAATATGAAAAGGTCAAGAAAATTGAGGAAGGCTAAACAGCGGATGCACGTCCTTTCACTTAAAGTGCACCTCTCGAACATCCGAGGTCTGCACTCCAATCTCTCATCTGTCCACCACCATCTTGAGACTGAAAGGCCTCACATGCTCTTCCTCACGGAGACCCAAATTAGATGTCCTTCGGACACGGCGTATCTGCATTACCCAGGTTACATTCTGGAGCACAAATTTAAGCAGCGCGCTGGTACCTGCGTTTACGCTCGTGATGACATCTGCTCTAAACGTCTCCGTGACCTTGAAGACCCCGATCTCTCTGTAATGTGGGTTCTGGTAGACACTGGACTGGAACAAATTGTCTACGCCAGTGTGTATCGGTCGCATTCTGGAGACCCGGAGACGACTAGGCTGTTCAACCATCTCTGCAGCTCGGGGGAAACAGTCCAACAACGGTATCCTAAAGCACAACTTGTCTTTTTGGGGGACTTCAATGCCCATCACCAGGAATGGTTGTTCCCATACCAAAAAACCGACCACGCTGGAAGAGAGGCGCGGGCATGTGCTCTATCGCTAGACCTCACCCAGCTGGTGAGTTGCGCTACCAGGGTACCGGACGTTGACGACCACACTGCCAATTGCCTGGATCTTCTGCTGACAACCGATCCAGACCGCTACCAAGTATCGGTCTCATCCCCACTAGGGACATCCGATCACTGTCTGGTGAAATCTGTATCTGCATACTCCCCGCCCGATCTCAGTACGGGAAGTACTAGGAGGATGTGGCGATACAAGTCAGCAGATTGGGATGCGATGCGGCATTTCTTTGCATCTTATCCCTGGCGGCAGCTGTGCTTCTCTTCTGACGATCCGACGTGCTGCGCGTCTGCCGTCTCTGAGGTGATTATTCGGGCTATGGAATACTTTATTCCGTATTTCGAAGTCTCCTCCAGCGGCAAAGCTCGCCCTTGGTTTAACGCTGAGTGTGCTTCTGCGGAAACGCTAAAGCAATCTGCGTACCAGGCTTGGGCTGATGCTCGAGATCGCAAAGCACCGGAAACCCTCCGTCTGAAGAAAGCCTTTAATAAAGCCGCTAGATCCTGCAAAAAAGCGATACGGAAAGCTCGCTTCGGCCATATTAGTCGTATTGGGGTCAGGTTAGCTTCATACCCATCAGGGAGTAAAGCATTCTGGTCACTCGCTAAATCGGTCGAAGCGAATTTCTGCAGGTCATCCCTTCCGCCTTTAATGAGAGATGACGGATCGCTGGCTCATACCGCTGAAGAGAAAGCAAATCTTTTTGTTTCTCTTTTTGCTTCCAACTCCCGTCTTGACGCTACTTTGCAAACACCACCTACACTACCTCGATGTGACTCGGAAATGCCCGAAATCACCATCCGTCAAAAAGAGGTGTTGAAAGCTTTACGCAAATTAGACGTCAACAAAGCCAGTGGCCCTGACGGAGTCCCAGCGATTGTCCTGCGGAACTGTGCACCCGAGTTGTCTCCGGTGTTGACTCGCCTGTATCGCCTCTCTATGAGTTCTGGACAAGTCCCGAAATCCTGGAAGCTTGCAAATGTACAGCCTGTACCTAAGAAAGGTAGCCATGCCGACCCATCTAATTATCGACCTATCGCAATCACCTCCATACTCTGTAAGACTATGGAGCGTGTATTGAACAGCCGTCTCCTTGGATACCTCGAAGATAACGATCTCCTCAGTGATCGACAATATGGTTTTCGCCGTGGACGATCTACTGGGGATCTTCTTGCGTACGCCACACATTTATGGAGCGAGGCTGTCGAGAAACGCGGTGAATCGCTTGCCGTGTCTCTCGACATATCAAAGGCCTTTGATAGGGTTTGGCATGATAGCCTGTTAAACAAGCTTCCAGCTTACGGAATTCCTGTTGGCTTTTGCACATGGATAGGCGATTTTCTGAAGGATAGGTCAATCCGTGTAGTTGTAGATGGTTACTCGTCTGCTCCTCATGGTATAAATGCCGGTGTACCTCAGGGATCTGTCCTCTCCGCCACTCTATTCTTGCTGCATATCAACGACCTGCTGCTGATGCCCGGTATCTTTGGGTACGCAGACGACAGCACAGTGGCGGTGAGTTATGTGCCAGACGCCCGAGACAACAGCGAAGAGATCCGGTGTAAGCGAGAGGCGATGGTCACCCGGTTGAACCTGAGTCTGAAAGCTGCTTCCGACTGGGGAGATGCTAACAGGGTCAGGTTTAATGCGGCTAAAACACAGGCGTGTCTTTTCTCATCAAAACGGAGTCCCCTACACCTTACTCCGACTTTCCGAGGTGTATCCGTGCCGATAAGGGACCACCTTGAGCTACTTGGTCTGGACTTATCATCCAACCTCAACTTTGGGCGATACATCGAGTGCTTGGCAAAAACTGCTGCCAGAAAACTAGGCATACTTTTCAAGGTCAGGCGGTACTTCACACCTGAACAGCTTTTAAATCTGTATAAAGCACAAGTTCGATCCTGTATGGAGTACTGCTGCCACCTTTGGGACGGCTCTGCCCAATACCAGTTAGCTGCCTTGGACTCGGTGGAGCGTAAAGCAAAGAGACTTATTAACAATAATCCTCTTGTGGAGTCGAAGCTCCAAAATCTCGATCATCGCAGAAAAGTAGCCTGCTTGTCGGTTTTCTATCGGATACATTTCGGGGAGTGTGCGCAGGAACTTTTCAATTTGGTTCCGCCCTCACCGTTCCTCCTTCGGTCGACTAGAAGGTCCGGTGCACTCCATTCTTATGTCGTTGATATTCCACCTATTCGCACTAAGCGCTTTGCCTCCTCCTTTCTGATGCGTACGGCAAAGGAATGGAATGCTCTACCGGCATCTGTATTTCCCGAAAAGTACAATTTGGGGCTATTCAAGGCTAGAGTGAATAGGCATTTTTTTAGGCAAACGCGTCCCATCGTCGGTCACATCGTCGCTTAACATCAGGTGAGATTGTGGCCAAGCGTGTGTCTATTATATATTAAAAAAAAAAAAAAAAAAAAAAAAAGTATTGCATATCAATTGCCATGGTGACACTTCAATAGCAATCAAAAGTGTAAAATAAATTTTCTAAATAATAATAATGTCTAAAAACTAGGCTAACTATCTGGTCTCCAGGGAATTCTCTGTACTGCGAGTAACAGAATAAACAAATAACGCCAGGGCCATTACTCAGAAAATAAAGAGCCAATTGAGAGAAGTTTGTGTCCCAAATTGGCCTTACCGGGAATCGAACCCAGGACCAGTAATTTTTATTGCCAATTACAGTTTCGCTATAGTGGACATGTCAATACTTTAAAATGTTCGCTTTATCGCTTCATTAACCGTAATGAGGAAGAGAAGCTGCGGTAAAGTACAAGATGAATTTTTTATTGCAATTTGTTACGAAAAACTATGTTGTATAAATTGTTTGTTAAAACACAAAGTTCAGTGACCGCAGTTATACTGCAGGACAGCAAATTACGTGGAAATAATTAGTTTCGCAAATCACCACCTAAATGCTCGGCACTGGCGCCATAGCTCCAATCTTCTTCATTCCTACGCCGGAACGCAAGCCTTTCTAGACGGATTTTTTAGCTAAAGGAACGCGAGATCGACTTCCGAGAAAATGAACAACATGTTTATTGGTCGCTCCTTTAGTTGACTCTGTCATTTTGATAGTTGTGATAGCTGTTACTTTGTATTTTGATGCCTGTTATTTTGGAAACTATTTCAGTTATGTAATTTTACTGGAGCAACTCCATATCTTTCTACATAGGTTTTGTTTATGGTGCCCCTCCCTGCCGCACCTTAGAGTATACGAGAAGGGCACTAAGACTTACGCGAGCATGCCCGCGCAGAGACAATCTAAGTCAAGTCCTAACCCCAAATCAGCAGACTGTCTTTTGTATGAAAATCTTCTTTCTTTCTGCCTACATTCTTTACTCTTCCTCCTGTACCCTCTCCCCGGCGACTGACATCAAATAGTCACGACTCTGGGAAAAAGGATAACTTTAAACAACCCTATCATTAGTTATAGATTAATAATGTTTGCACGGACTTCATCCGGTTCTCTGTAAAACTAGTGCCTTAGGTGAGCTGCCCCGGGTGCACCTACAACACCCTCCTATTTTCCAGATAGGTACCGGAGCTGTAGGCACGCTCACTTACCGTCGCGCTCTGCCCGATACGGTTGCCACCGTTGAGCCGTGGACTCTAAGCCGACTACCAAATCTCCTATTTGGTGGCGGAGCTGTAAGGTACGCTCACTTCCCGAAGCCGAAAAAACGGCGTTTCTCCAGTTCCCAAATTCCTACGCGACTGGAGGGATCAGAGAATGTCTAGATCATATAAGCTAATTTTACTGTTAGTAAGGGTAGCTTAGTAGCAGTAGAGCTCCTTGTGAGAGAGTTCGTCCAAGGAAGTATTGCCATAAAACATATATACGAGATTTAGATCCGAAAAAATAGTTTCATTTTAATGCGTAACAATTGTGAAAACCTAAGAACTCGATAATCATTAAACTATATTATTTCTTTATATTTTTTTAAAACGCAAATGCCTTTCTGTAGTGTAACTTTTTTTTATATATATGCATAAAAATCGTAAATGAATAAGTCTTTACTAAAATTTTAGAATTAATTAATGAAAATGTAAATTATCAAAAAAAAAATCGCATTGAAAGTAGATATTTACCATCTATTTTCGATTAATAATTTCTCTAAAAAGAAAGCGATTCTCCAAAAAGAAATGCTACGCGGCGACTGTAGCCACACACGTATAAACCCTTTAAAGGGATTACAGTAGGTAGGCTAGATTTAAAAACCATTGTTCATTATTTTGTTTTGGATAATTAATGAAAAAGTATGAATCAAACACGCAATATAAGTCTAGTGCCGGAATATAACCACAAATATACAATAACGTTACACCATAACAATACGATAACGGTCCCGAAGTTCCGGGCGTAATACCGGACATACTAATCCGGTAATTCGAGTGGTGGGGCGTGACCAGTGACGTCACAGGCACTGACCAATCACAGCCAGCCACATTCATTGTCACCCTCTCGATAACTATTCGACGGGAATGAATAGGACCCGTCAAGAGTTTGTAAGGATTTTCGAATGATTTTTTTCTTATAAAGTTGAAGTAACAGCGTTATCAATTCTGTTCCGTAAAAAAAGAATACATGATAACAATTATGTTTTTCTTTATTAAAAACAAGTTCACCACTGAAGATTAGACAGTATGGCCTTTGTACCAAACCTGTCTTTTTGGACGAAAAAAAAACAAAAACGATAATTACTTATCTCATGATAGATTTCAAATTTAGAACGAAAGTTATAACTAACGACGTTGGCTATACGTGCCTACAGCGAAGATGACAAGGTGATGGGTTATACAGCCAATAGTCGCTTAGAAAACAACACACGGTTTTTATTTCGTTACTTAAGTTAAAATAAAATGTAAATACCTATAAAAATTACGTAACCAACATTACCAACACAGGTACAAACATTTGTTATTCATAAATTCAGCATTATACTATCTACGCAGTCTTTAGTCTCCCTTAAAATTATTCTAAATGACGCAACAGGAATTTTTATACTGAAAGGTACGATATCTTTAGTAGGTATAATAAAGCCACATGTGATCATACGTCAAAAGTGCGTTTATCATATTAAAATCATACTAATACCTACTATAAACTACATAAAACAAATTATGTAAATGTGAAATTTTATAACTCTCCTATTTAAGTACGTTTTAAGCGAACACTCAATTTTTAATATATAAATAAATCTAATTGCAAATAAATTATTAATATTTATACTCATAATTTGTAATGTAACTTAATTATTTACTTCATCAATAAAATTCAATTTAAATGTTAAGTAATGTAATAAGTACCTAATGTTTAATTTATTAATGGGTGTATATTTAAATAAAGAAACATTTTATTTTTGTTTTATTTTATTTAATCACAAAAAAGTTTTCCTACTAATTTGGTTCGTAGAATCTTTAAACCTCTCTACTGAAAAGGTTTTTTTTGTAATTATACTGAGTGATAGGACGAGCAAGTCGTGTGCCTGGTGGTAAGAGACACGCCTGTCCGTGACAGATACAGTGCCGCTCATAGGTTTAAATCGCAAAGTTCTGAGAGACCACTGCGCCCGTCCCCGTGAGACGTAAGTTGACAAATTTACCACCAAGTTTTGAAGCGTAAAGGTTTACACTTCAAAACTTCCATGAACTATTTGAAAATGGAAAAAGTTATCATTGTGCTGATGTGGCCTTATTACACCAAGGATGCTAAATCTCCTCTCCAGTTAGTGGAAATACGATATATTATTGGTTGTTTAAGTATAAGCATTTCTCCATTCCGTTTCAATTTTAGCCTAGATCGTTCTATTTATAACACCCAGAACTGAATAATATGAATTACCAGTGTTATAACTACTAATTATGTCCTTATTACCTGGAATGTAACGATCTAGTACAAAATCTTTGATGATCTTGTTTATTTGAAAGCGTCGGAAGATTTACAACCTATAGGCTTGATAAATAAGATCTTATTGATTTTTACAAAAATGTGTAAGTGAACGACAACTAGGGTGACATAAACAAAAAATCATAAATAACTTGCAATTTTGTGTCTTAGATTAGTTGAAATAAAATCCACAAAAGCATTTTTAAGTATGCACGCTAATAGATGAACACACTACGATGGTAAAGCGACTGTACACATTTGCTCTTGTATATACGAAATGAAACTGGAATCCAAGCCTTATTTGCTTTATTATAAGTAATAAAAAAGATTTCTAAAGCTGCATTTACATTGTTGAATAAAAACTAGGGTGCGAGAAAAATAGGGTCGTGACAATGACATGGATTAGTGTGCAAGGGGCTTAAACTATTACGTCACGCCTCACCGTTATTATTAATAACTATTTCATAATTGTAGCTTTAATGGCGGCGTGAATATTATATTTTGAACTAGCTTTTAAGTAACAAAAGGAGAATTCAATATTAAAAAAATATCATTACACGTCTCTACTGGTCTCCACTAAAAATAGGATTAAGGTAACACGTTTTCCAGGGGTTGCGAACCTTCTTCAACGTGTAGGTGTCGCCATTAGAGCGGTTACACACAGCGACGTAAAAGTCGCCATGTGTATTAGCTAGAATTAGGAGTACTAGAGGCCTACCGCTTAACTGAGTTCGATCCTGAGGTAGGTGCGCGGTGCGGGAGGAGTGACAGTTTACGTAACAGTTATGTCGCGCTGCACACGGGATAATTTCAAGAAGATTTTTTTGACTATATTCAATCAAAAGTTGATTAATAAAACTGCAAAATGGCTTGTCTATTCATTTGAATTATCAATGAAACAGTTTTTTTCTTTATACTCGTAGTTTCACATACCAATAATTGACTAATTTGGTAGGCAATTTTTTCAATCACTTTGCTATTGAATATCGTTTTGTTTTAAGACGTTCGAAATAATAGGGACTTGTCGTATTCCAGAACTCTACTCAATGCTCAAGTCAGGACTTGAGCAGACTTGAGTATGATTTCAAGCACTGGAAATACGACTCTAATGGTAAGCACTTGATTATGATTTTCAGTGCTTTAAATCATACTCAAGTCAGGACTTGAGTATTGCAGTGAGCACTGACAATCATACTCAAGTCCTTGCCATTAGGGTCGTATTTCCAGTGCTTGAAATCATACTCAAGACTGCTCAAATCCTGACTTGAGCATTGAGTAGAGTTCTAGAATACGACCATTAGACACGTATTACACGAAGCCACATAAATATATGCATTTAGAACTGCTAAATTGGTTTTTTTTATAACATCAAGTGACGAGACGAACAAGTCGTGCGCCTGATGGTAAGCTACACGCCTGTCCATAACAGTTACAGTGCTACTCAGAGCTTTAAATTACAAAGATCTGAGGGGCACTACCATTGCGCCCGTCACCTTGAGACATAAGTTGACAAGTCTCACGTGTTTGTAATTTCGCCACACCTTCAAAACCGGAACGCAGTAATGCTCACATTACTACTTGGCGGCAGAAGTGGGTAGGTGGCACTACTTCCACCGATGGATTCTTTCACCAGGATAATCATTTACATGTACCTATAGTATAGAAATATACGTATAAGTACAAGTACATGAAAACCAACGTCTCTTTTTAAAATTCAGGAGATTGTATTTTTTTTTTAATTACTAATTAAAAATATCATCATGAACTCATTTATCCTCATAGGCGAGGGTTTTAGATCATAGTCCGCCATGATGGCCCAATTCGGGTTGGGGTCTTCAAACAGGACCTCTCATACTTGCACAAGGTTCTTCAGGGTGAGATTAATTCTCCTTACCTCTAAATAAAATCTAAATAAAATAACTCTCTCTACAAGGCGCAACCCCCGAATACCCAACAAGACGTTTTACTTGCGGACATACAGGAATAATACTTCCTTTTACAACCCTTGTAAGAATGTGACGGCTTTACAACGAGATATTAGATACTATGAAAAACATCGACTTGGACATTTTTGATCCAAGATCCAGAGTATTTAAACGAGTAGTAAAGCAACTTGCACTTGTATAGATTTTCATCCATTCCCTTGACGCTTTAGTATTAAGTAAATTACAACAAATTTAACAGTGGTTTTTTCTTGTTACTTTAAAATGATGTGTCAACATAATAAGGTTTAAATCTAGTACAGAACTTTGTTATATCATATTTAATTTGTATCAATGTAATTTGATTGTTATCTGTTTTATTGTCCATATAATAAATAAATAAATAACGTTTTCAGAGATTTATGAACCTTATTCGACCTGTAGCTTTCATCAGGATGTTTCCTTTCACCGAAAAGCTCGTGGTAAAAACCAAGGTATAATTTACCAAAAACAATTATAAATGTTTGCCTTATTCTTAAATGTGACCCACCGTACAAAAGTTCAAACGAAGCGGTTATCTTCATGGTAGTCGTAAATTGCCTATCGCTCGCTAATCTTGACCCCCTCAATTAAGTTTAAAACGTGTTCGAACTCCAGTAATTAAATAGATAAAGCCGCTTCTGGTGGTCTCTAACGAACGATGAACTTAACGCAACCGAAAAAACAAACAAAAGCAGTGTTAAGTGGAGTTTTGTGACGATATTGTTAAAATTACGTAATATGAATGACACGAAGAAAAGACAAAACAATGATTTGCTATTTTGTTTCAATTATATAGTTATGTATTTCATTCTCTTATCGGATGAGGTGATCCTGGTTTTGTTCGTCGTTACGATTAATTTGAGAAAAGAAGTTTTCTAAATTGATTTTGGTCTAGGTGTTCCAGGTTTTTTTACCATACCAAGTGATGGAACGAACAAGTCATGGATCCATAAAAGTTTTTTTTATAATATCAAGTGACGAAACGAACAAGATCGTGCGCCTGATGCCTGCGCCCTTCACCCTGAGATATAAGTCGACAAGTCTCATCATCATCATCATTCAGCTATATGACGCCCACTGCTGGGCATAGGCCTCCCCCAATGATATCCACGACGATCGGTCCTGGGCTGCTCGCATCCATCGGCTTCCCGCGACCTTTACCAGATCGTCGGTCCACCTGGTGCGGGGCCTACCCACTGAGTGTCGTCCGGTGCGCGGTCTCCATTCAAGAACTTTTCCGCCCCAACGGCCATCGGTTCTCCTAGCTATGTGCCCCGCCCACTGTCACTTCAGTTGAGCAATTCTACGAGCTATATCGGTTACCTTAGTTCTCCTACGGATTTCCTCATTTCTGATTCTATCACGTAGGAAAATACCGAGCATCGCTCTCTCCATTGCCTGCTGAGTAACCTTGAGCCTTCTTATGAGGCCCATAGTGAGGGACCACGTTTCTGATCCATATGTGATCACTGGCAACACACACAGGTCAGACTTTCGTCTTGCAACACTGGGGTAATTTGGACGCTTAGATTTTTTGTAGTGTCCCGAACGCTGCCCATCCGAGCTGGATTCGACGAGAGATCTCTTTTTCAAAGTTGGACTTATCTAACTGGACTGACAAGTCTCATGTGTCTGTAATTTCACCACACCTTCAAAACCGGAACGCAATGCTCACATTACTACTTGGCGGAAGAAATGGGTAGGTGGCACTACTTCCACAGATGGACTCTTTCACAACGAGCTCTATTGCTATTTCAGGAGATAGTGAGACAGTTATGTAGCTGGTGCTTTTAGTAGGTGCTTAGTTTAATGGCGAACGGCTATGGAGTGGAGTTCCCTGCCTGCAGACTTATTCCCTGAACGTTATACCTAACTAGGCCCTTTTCAAGGCGCGAGCGAGTAGGCATTATTAGGTGTGCATCGTCGACTTCACCGGCACTTTCCATCAGGCGAGAGAGAGGTCAAATGTGGACTTATTTATTATAAAAATCTCACTGATTTGATATCAGGTATTTGGTGTGGTTGTTTGGCACATATCATTAATGTATTGTCAATATTTAGTCTCATCCAAAATCGTTTAAACTCAACATTTGCCGGTTTATATGTGCAAAGCAACTCGGTTCTGGTATTCTGTGGAGACGGAGGAACGAAACTCTGACAATCAACAAAAAATAGACTTAGTTCTTGAATAAATAATGTTTTATTATGTTTTTTATTTTCTTATGATACCTACCAAATGATGGGACGAACAAGTCGCGCGTCTGGTGACAAGAAACACGTCTGTTCATAACAGCTGCAGTGCCATTAAAGACCTGAGGGACATAAGATGTCAAGTCCCATGTGTCTGTAACTTTTTTCATTAAGATATCAATCTTTGTTTTCTTTTTTTTTTTTTTTTTCATTTTAATTTACGAATTTTAATTAAAGGTTTCATTATTTTATTGCAAAGAATAGAATAAGAATATATAAGCCCTTCCATGTCGCATTATCGTTGATTGCGGCTGATTTGTTTATTCCTACAACATATTATAATATATATATTTGAATTTATTTACCTCTCACAACGACGAACTACAAGGAAAAGAAGCCGCAAGAATAGCAAAGGGTGTTACGTCTTTAATGGAATTACCCAGATGCAAGAACGTAAAAAAATATAAAAATCAATGTCTAATTCTCGTTTCTTTCAAGGTGCAAGAACAGAAGCTACTTACAGACTGCATAGTTATTGCAAAATCGCAGTCGGAATGCAAGTCATCAAGTGCTAGCCGACTGCGTCCGAATGAACTCCAGCTATACTAGTATTGCAGTGTATCGATCGAGTTCTTAGGTTTTCGCGATTGTTATGTACACATAGGAAATGAAACTATTGTTTATTTCACACAAACCAACATTTCGGACCCTTTTAAGGTCACATGGTCACGCCTGATAGTCAGCCGTCTGTAAAGTACTTGTTTGAAAAAATGTATTTTTTTTTTGTATAATATCAAATAAATGGGACGGACAAGTCGTGCGCCTGATGGTAGACTACACGCCAGTCAATAACAGTTGCAGTGCCTTTCAGAGCTTTAAATCGCAAAGTTCTAAGACATAAATTCACAAGTCCCATGTGCTTGTAATTCCACCAGCGCCCTTACCTTTCAAAACCGGAAGTTTCCTGGCGAAGATACTCTTTCACAATTAGCTCTACTTCTTTGAAACACATATATGTAAGCGTTTAGGTCCGAAAACTAGTTTAATTTCCTTATCAAAAATAACTAAAGTTCTACAAAAACGCTTCCAAGGTGGTCCATAACCACACAGGCAACAATACTTTAAAAATAAACTGGAGATCGATTCTTTAATAAATCGTTAGAATAGCGATCGAACTTGTTTGTCTTTTAATCTTGAAATTTAACACTCACTCGACTAAGAGCCAAGTTGTGAACGCCCAACGAGTGGTTTACGAATTCACCCCACTTAACTTCACGGTGTCATTTAGATAGCTATAAAACTCATAAATTGTTTAAATGTATGCAAATTCGGTGCCGAAAGCTTGATTGGATGTTATTAAACTTTTTATTAGGAGATTTTATTATGAAGTAATGAAAAGGTGGGTGTTGAAACAATATTCGGTCTCCTTTGAAGAGATATTTTAGGTTACGTCTACCACTGACGTAATGCTGATTAAGGACTTTATATCCCTGCCTTAAATGAGGCTAAAAAATAAATACAAGTCCATCCAGGGAAGTACTACCACCTTACCTGTTTCTGCCGCCAAGCAGTAGGTAATGTTATCATTAACTACGTTCCGTATTTAAAGGGTTTTGGTGAAATTATAGACACATGGAACTTGTATACTTATGTCTCAGTCTTAGTGACGGGTGCAGTGGCAGTGCCCATCCGATCTTTGTGATTTGAAGTTCGGAGTGGCACTGCAACTGTTATGGACGGGCTCGTCGCTTACAATCAGGCGCACGACTTGTTCGTCCCGTCACTAGGTATCACAAAAAAGACTCAGTTATTTTTTATTTCATTAAACAACTCTATTCAGAATGTTCTAAATTCGATAGTTTATTCGATAACGAGCTTTTCATTGGTTAAAAATCACGAGACAACGTCAGGTTGATATACTCGTATGATTTGTCGAATTTTCTCGCCAGATACGCATCGGTTTTGTTTTTGTTTGTTTTAAATCATCTTCCTGGTGAAGTCGTGAAGAGTTGCACCTTCTCCAATATGCAATTAAATAGTCTTAAGTATAATAGTTTTTTGTATTACTTCCTAGTGGGTTTAAAACGTCTCAATAAAAGATTTATTATTAAACTATTTTTCGGATCTAAATCTGGACTTGTAAAGAGCCCGAAATATTGGTTTGTTTAAAAAAGTTTTTGTTTATTATTTTTAATCATTTCTTGATTTCAGAGGCAAGTATTACCCACTCTATATATGTATACTACTCGAAGTTAAAGTAAATATACTCAACTTATTCCGATCTCTAGTAATAACAAAAGGATAATGAACATAGAGCGGTAGACTGTAGAAAAACAATGCGGGTATATTGTACCAGAAGAATGCCAAAGTTTTTAAAGATGCCGTATAAAATTGCATTATGTCGTCTAAAAGATGAACGGTGTTTTAAGATCAGGATGTTAAAACACCGGTAATACAGGTATTAAACACTTTATAACAGCACTTTCATTATTTAATAATCTTTAATTGACGCAGAGGCTGCAGTAGGTATTTATCACCTGGTAATAAGTGTCTCTGTGTTTTTGTTAATTTTATTACATGTTTTGATAAAACTCGGCTGGATAATAAAGGTCAGATTATTGGAAACTGTATATGTGTTCAAAAATAAATTTTCCGAAGTTATTGCAATACTATTAACATCAAAGTACATGAAAAATACAATTAAAGGATATTGCATATCAACTACGTAATAAAGTGATGATGGAAAGTTTTTTTTTTCATATTTTGATTAATTCATTCAATACAAGAAAATAAAATATTACTATATATTACAAATAAAAACGAAAATACAAATCAATAATAAAATAAACATGTCAAATGACTAAGCTAGAAGATACCATAGGATACATAGTGGCTGAGGTCTCAGGTTCGATCCCCGGCCGGGTGAATGTAGAAAAACTAAGTTATCTATATTGTCTCGGGTCTGGCTGTTTGCGGTATTGTCGTTGTTTCCAATTTCTATAACACAAATGCTTTAGCTACTTAGTTTGGGATCGGAGCAACTTCAGTGATGTTGTCTAATATTTATTTATATTTATAGCCTTCGCTGACGTTCTGCCATAGCCGGTAACGGTAACGAACCCGTCTTTAAATTGTCTATCATAAAATTGCCTGGAAGAGATTGTTTAATTCGACATATTTACATTACTGTTCTGTATTATAATTGTAATTATAGACTATTTAATTCATTCATTTATTTATTGATTGCCATTTTAGTGCTTACTGATCAATCATTAAAAGACATCACATTATAGTATAACCGCTCTACTCTCAATATACCTACTCATTGATCACCTAAAATCGTCAAATAAAATATCGTGATTATTCCCCGTCGGCACGTTTGATGATCTCAAAGGGGGCCGATTTGTTTGGCATAAAGACTCTTTGCTGCACCGCCGTATGGGAAATTATTCCACGTTATTATTGCAATTCAATTAATGAACTACAATGTTCGGTCAGGTTTCACAGTTTGTGCTGATGTGATACTAAATGAAGTCGCGTTAAGATGAAGTCGCGTAGAAGTCGCGTTAGGAATAAAGTTTTGTGAGTTTGATTTTGTATTGCGAATAGTTTGAATTTTTTGGGGATAATTATCAGTTCTTGACTTATTCTGCATGAATACTAACGAACGAGTTAACATTTTTTTTTTGTAATAATGGCATTGGCATCAAAATGACGAAGCATAGAACGTTAAACATTTTTATATGGTCACAGTTAGAATTAATGCAATGTAAGGAACACATGATTATCAACCCATTTATACATCCCACTGCGGGACACGGGTCTCCTCTCAGGCGATGGTTTATGCCATAGGACTATGGCCACGCTGGCCCAATGCTGGAGGAGGCCTTTTTCGAAGGTTGTGAATCTTCTTCGAGGCGCAGGTTTCATCACGATGTTTTCCTTCATCGAAAACCTCCTGGTAAATTTGAAAGTAAATTTCACACATAAATTCCGAAAAACTCTGAGGTGCGAGACCCGATTCCAACCTACGGCCTATGTTTGATAGGTGGTAGGTCAAACCTTTAGGCTACCATGGTAAAGAACTCATAAATAAAAAATAAAAAATAAAAATTCCCATTGATTTATTGAATGTCAAGTTTCACTACCATGATATTGTTGTCCTAGATTTGCATACAGACGCAGGTCCGAGTCCTGTCAAATAGAAGGAATTCAGTAGCAGTATCCCTGTGAAATAGTTCGTCCAGGGAAGCACTGGCACCTTACCTATTTCTGCCGCTAAGCAGCAATATACATTATACATTACTGCATTACTGCGTTCCGTTTTTGAAAGGTAAAGATAAGGGGGGTTGTGAAATTACAGGCACAGACAGATTTGTCAACTTATGTCTTACGGGCGCGGTGCAGCGTGCCTCACCTGGCGCACGATTTGTTCGTCGCGACATTTGATATCACAAAAAAATAAAAAAATTCTTTGTGTACGATCTGTTACTAATAATTATAACAATTTCCTTTATTTATTAATATACATACGATATGATTAATTTATTGGTAAAATTCAAGGTCGACTCTTATGTTAACATAGTACGTAACATTTGCGAGAAGTGCGACTAAAAAGACCATGGTAACACCGCGATTTGAAATAAACGGAAAGGATCGAGTTTGGTAAGGTAAACGCTCGACGCTTTCATTGATTTAATTTTTGCAATCATTATAATTTAATTCCCGATTTATGCATTTTATGTTGCCTCTCTTCGTTTAGTGTCTGTAAGAAAAAAAATTGATATGAAATTGTTCCATTGTGTCTCAATTACACTTAAATAATTACAAAGTATTTTCCGATTAGTCAGTACTCGCAATACTTTTTGTATTACAAAAACAAGAACTGACATACATATTTTCCTTTCGTCTGTTGCTAAATTTTTCATATTCACAAGAGACTAAATAATCAACTTATTGGATGTGGAGAGGTTCGACGCGTAGAGGTACACCCTCTACAAATCAATAATATTTTAATCTTTGATACCCAAACATTTGGTACAAACGATCGCGTTCACTTAACAGTAACATTTTAAATACTAATTAAAACGTTAAAAATACTTATTAAATTTTTATATAAATTGGCCGCCAGCTACCGTTCGGAGTCGAAGTGTTCAATCCGCCATCAATAAATAAAATAATAACAATAACAGTTAAAATTTTTGAATATCGAACTGTTTTCAAAATATCGAACGCGGTTGGATCAAAAGGCTACCGGTATTGTGGCACAGTTATAATCTGTGAGTACATATAAAAACACTCAAGGTTCTTATCTCTTCATCCTTTACAGATCGTTGCATGGCGATGACGTCATTTGACAGTGATATTGATGGCTTTCAATGGATTTTGAAAGGGCTATAGAAAATATTCACTGGTTAAGAAGAGCCCGTACTTAGGAGTATGATCTATGGAATCATAATTTTGTTAAGATTTTGAAAGGATTGCGTTTGTACGGAGTTAGTTATAAAAGCTTATGAGTTTATCTGATCTGTGATCTACCCAAAGAGATTTAGATAAGAAATACTTGATCTACGCCTTACCATGAGTTTACAGTTGTCAAGTATTTTGTGTGGTAATATGTACAGCTTTTCTAGCCGTCACTAGAAGAATTTTGTCTTCAATCACTTACTCTGACCGAGTCGTACCATAAATACTTAAATTAATCTGATGTGATTATATAAATAAGTCAAAACTATAAATACTGGTTATAATGTTATATTTATTACGTTAATTTACATTTTTAAGGTGGAAATTAAATAACCACGGGCGTTGATAGATATTGTTATACTATTTCAGACAGGTCTTTAGGAAGATATTAAAAGAATGCGTCCAATCCAAACTTAACTTTTCTATTAAGTTATTTAAAGTTAATTTACATAATCCGTATGCCCCACATAATTACAATACTAAATCCATTAAGAAGTTTTTTACCAAGCGCAAAACAAAGTTTTGTTATCAAAACTTGAGATATTTATGGTGTAAGTGTGTATGAAGCGAATAATGTGTGTATTTATTATGGGGTATATGTGTTTGTGTGAATGAGCTTCGATGATAAGGTTCTATAAAGAGTGGGGTTTAAGCACCTTATCTGCTTATTGGTGGTCGATTTTTAAAACGGAACAAAAAATGGATAGAGTAGTTATTTATAATTTAGAAACAATTTTGTGAATCATAGGAAAAGCATTTATATAATTTTAATAATTTTATGCTTTGATATTATTATTTTTTTGTTTTATTCACAATTTTTGTTTTCTTGTGCACGTAAACCTGTTATAGTAATTATTGTCTCCTGTATTTAGGTCTGCAGAAAGAAATTTCTGTTAGAAATAAGTAGTACCTTGTATTTGTGTTTTCCTTGTTACTAAATGTGTTCTTGTTTTTTTCTGTACAATAAATAATTAAATAAAAAAAACCGTGGTAACCTCATGGTCAGACTTACCGCCTCTCAAGAAGGGGCCGTGGTTTCGGAAATGAGTTTTTGAAATTGAAATGAGTTTTTCGGTGAAGGAAATACATCGAAAGGAACGTTCACAGCCCTCAGAAAACGTGTGATGTCCTTATCTGCATTGGATATATAAATGGATTATTGATGATGATGATTTGTCATCTTCTTCTGTAGAAAACCGATTAAAAGATAATTAACAATACCAGTATGGTCATTGTAATGTGCAAATTTGCTTTAACCTCTGCATATATTGTTAAGTTTGCATTAGAACTTTTATGTTACAGGAACTGAAAAATGTTTGTATAATAATGGAAAAATGTGAACGCCTGCCCTCTTTGTAGTTCTAATGCTGAACTTCAGAGAGTTCCTAGCTGTGAGAGATTTTAATTTGGAACTAGAAAACTAGGAATTTTGTACATACGCATAAGGCAGAATCGGGTATTTTGGGAGATGGGCAGGAGAGTATGTTTTATGGATAAGATTGTAGTTTAACTCACCGGCCAAGCGATTTAATATTAAAAAATAAAATGACCATAAAGAGCCTGAAAAATTTTGAATTATTAAAAATTTCCAAAAAAGAACAAACGTATGCTACTTAGATCCGAAAAAATAGTTACACCCATAAGGCCTCCAAACTAGAACTAGGGTTTTAAACGTAATGTATCAGCCTTTTACAACGAATTTTTAAAGCTATAAAGATGACAACTCAGAGCGTTGTGGAAGTAGCATTAGCCAGACTCGGTGGTCGGGTCAGTTGACAAAACAAATGAGTGTTTTAGCGCTATCTACAGCCGCTTTGATCACGCCGCCTGCGCCCGCGCCGCGTGCAGTAGCGCTGCCGATAAACGCTGATAAAACGCCTCTCAATGTAATCTCACCTTTATTGTTTTGGGTCACTTTGTTATTTATTACGGGCGACGTTTAATCGATTTGTGAGGTGATAGGCTTGTCCTGTTCAGTTGTAGGTGCAATTAATACTTATTTTTTAAAACTTTGTTCCTTTATCTTTTTTTGAAAAGTAATACGAGCGGTACTCTGTCATGAATGCGATAACTATATAATCACCATTTTCACAGTAGCTTGTATTTTACATTGAAATTTTACATCGAGCTTTTGAAATTAAATATAGTACAGTCAAGAGCACGTCAAGCTTGACACTTCGTACTTTGGATCGGTGTTATCGTAAGCGGCATAGAGATGGATTTAAATTAACTTTACACACATTTAAGTCAGCTTGACACTTGAATGTCAAGCTTGGCGTGCTCTTGACCTTGTACATAACGATTACGGCAAATTTTCCTCTTTTGAAAATCTATTTCAGACAAAATATTTTAACATTAGCTCGGTGGTGAAGGTTATAGTCTTATGTAGCATAGCCATCATAGCCTTAACATTCATAAACTGTGTCATATCTATTCAGTTCCGAAAATTTAGAATTTTGAAATAAAATTGCAAAAGTCAATCTGCAACACATCTGCAGTTTAAATGATTTCTAATATACAAGGATAATAACCATAGCTAAAGTGGTAATTTGCATAGACAAATGAGTCGGACCACCAAGGTGTCTGCGGTGCGCATATCTCCCACGTACATTGACTATACAACGAACGCTACTCGCTTTTATATCTTTTTTTTTCCATTAAATTTCGGGGCTATGAAATCGGCGGGAGTAGAACAAAAGCGGAGTTTTGGAGCTATAATATTCGTGTAAAAAACGGACGCTTTAAAAATCTAACTATTTATGTCTGTTCATTTGTCACCTACAAAAAGAATGTTGCGTGTTCTATCATTTCCGTTAGCATGAAACGATGTAACCTTACAATTTTAAAGAGAAAAAAATATTCACATAGTCATGTTATGTTGTGGTGTAAATAATTTAGAGAGTTCTTAGTTCGACCGTTGGCCACAAAGATGAAACCTATAAAGGGTTCCAATCTCGAAAGTGCTTAAAATTAAAATTTTGTGGGGGCAATACAGAAGATCCTTACTCCTATATATTACATTTTTTCTTTTAATCAATGAACATTAAGTATTCACTTTATAGTAGAGCCTTCTATTGACACGCTGGATGTGCATGATGTTTATTTTTTTCTCTCTTCGTTTTTTACACCTTTCCGCTCTCGTTCATGGCGACGCGTATTTCAGGGCCCCGATGTAAAAGCTGTTAAACAGTGCCCGGTTTTATCTGAGGATTAAAGCTACCGGTGTTTACCGTCCATACAGTATCATCTTTATGGAGTGGCCTTTGCCAGTTTAAGAGCCGTTTCGCTATACAAAGTACTCCGCAAAGACGCCGACGTTGTCCCACAAACTTATTTGTTATGTTAAAAAAATTTCGAGGTAACCTTTTTGGGGTGTATCGTTAGACGATTTTGTTGTATTTGACTGCAAATGTTTGTTTGTTTTATGTGTACGTGTGCAAGTATTGAAATGTAACTCTGCCGCCGTTAGTTGAAAGGGCGTATGTGACAAAAAACAATATTTAAAGAAACGAAATTGAAAAATATCTACTTTTTTCTTGCGGTAACTTTATACCTTATCCACATAGGATAAAATAAAAATAGTGACATATCTACTGTATACATAACAACATTTTTGAAAAAATGTCATATGCTCCCTTTCTACTAACGACGGCAGAACTGTTGTTTTAGATGGCCCACATACATATACGTATGTTAAGGTAAGATATAAAAGTGTATATTTATTAATATCGTAACAAGACTCCAAGTCAAGTAATCTTTATTTCGTAGGTTAGCAAATTACACTTGTATCTTTCATCTTGTATCGTCATATTGATTAAACTCTACTGCTCATTCGTAAGGCAGATTTCACTGACAAGAATGATCAAGAAACTCTAGGGTTCTCTTTGTATATAAACATTTGTCATTTACAATATTTATTTCAAAGATTGTAGATCAAGACTATCTTTAAGAATTAAACGCGTCACTGCCACGGATTTCCGGTAAACTTTTACTCGTGAATTTAGAATATTTTTTTTTTATAATGTCAGGTAACGGGACGAACAAGCCGTGCGAAAAGAAGGGCTCACTGGTCACCCTGAGACATCAGTTGACAAGACCCACGTGCCTGTAATTTCACCAGAGCCCTCACCCTTCAAAACCTGAACACAGTAATGCTGACATTACTGTTTGACGGCAGAAATCGGTAACGTGGCAGTACTTGCCTGGACGAACTCTTTCACAAGGAGATTTACTGCTAGTCTACTGCTATCAACTGTGTAAGGGCAGATTAGCGACTCTGTCCTACAGAACGTTATCTCGTGATCGCGACGCGGCAATCGATATTACGAGGGTGTTCTTGGAGGATAGCATTTAGTGGACTTAAATAATGTTTGATAATTAAAAGTGTTTAAATTGTAAATGAAAATGTAAAATAAAATATTGTTCAATGTTAAATGTTAAGATGGTATTGCGTTGGTAATTAAACGACATAACTTGCTAACGAAATATGATACAATTTACCTCGTTAATCAAATAAATTAGAAAGAACTAGAACATCTTAAAGCAAAACTAGCTAAATGCAGCAAATCAAAGTTATAGAACTAGACTAAATGGTTTGTTCCGTAGCTTAGTTGGCATAGCGTCTGTCACGGTTTGCTAGAAGACGTTGGTTCGATTCCAGCCGGATCGAAGGAATTTTTTCTAAGTGTCTTTTCTTCTAGTAATCTTTGTATTAGTGAACAAACAGGTGAAATATTGAAATTTCACGTATCACACAGTTTTGTTAACGTCTAGTGAGATAGTTGTTTAACACATACTACTTTAAACTTTAATGTAGTCGCACAAGGCCAAAAGTAAATATAGAACAAGTTACAATATATTTCGTAAATTTTACCCTTTCGAAGAGTAATTGAATGGAAGAAGGGTAAAGAAAAGTAGGGTGTCGTTACACTTCGTATCCGGCACGTCTAATGTTTGCAAGTGTGTTAAGGCCACACAAAACTAAATACAGAAAAGAGATTTCTTGGAGCGAATACACGAATTTTGTTTCTTATAAATGTTCACCCATTTATTTGGGTAGGCAAAGGTTTCACCATACAACCTCCTCATAAAAATTATATCCTTGTATTTTTATTTCCATTAGAAGAGGCGACAAGCGCCTGTTTTGTAATTTATTTTTTTGAGTTTATTTTATATGTCGTGAAGGGTAGACGTTATGTAATTGTGTAGCACAGGATAAGCTTGTATGGTTTTAATAGGTCTTCTGTTGAGCGCGAGATATCTTCAGTGAATGAAATATTCTCTAAATGAACTTAATACACTGAAGACATAAATCGAAACATTTTACTGAAGAAAAAGAGAAACTAATGACTAGGAAGTATGGTCACTGAGCTTCGCCTGATCAATGTGGAACGAAGGAAAACAAAAAAAATGAATGACAATAAAAATTACATTCAATTAAAGAACAATTTTTAGTAGCAATAGAGCTCCTTACCTATTTCTGCCGCCAAGCAGTAACGTGAGCATTACTGCATTTTCGGTTTTGAAACAGGCACATGAGACTTGGCAACTTATGTCTCTGGGTGACGGGCGCTAGGGCAGTGCCTTTCAGATATTGCGATTTAAAGCCACTGAGTGGCTTTGCAACTGCTATGGACAGGCATGTCGCTTACCACAAAATCACAAAAAAACACTAATGTTATTTACTAGAATAAAATAAGAAGTTTTTAGAAGATGCAATGTAGTGTGTTTATACTCCGAAAAATCGAATATATTTTATATTATAAGTACTTGTGTATCAAATGAATGAACTACTTATATAGGCTCAGACTTTTCTAAAATTTTTTTTTGATATACGGTTTATGTACAAAATTGTGGTCGATTTTTTTTTATAATTTCATGTGACGGGACGAACGAGTTGTGTACTTGATGGAAAGCTATACACAGGATATTGGGAAGAGATGTGTGGTAATTGTGGGAGTAGATTATGTTAAGTATTTTGAACCATTTTCACTAGTCTTAATAAATAATAAAACTTTCTTCGGATTAAAAAATAAAAAATAGTTAACCGTGAATAGTGACCACGGGACCTGTAAAACTGACCTGTTTGTTAGAAAAAGAAAACACATACCTTACGCGATTTAGACCCGAAAAAGAGTTTCAATTCGAACGTGTAATTCGATATCATTCCATTCATTCATTTATTTCGTTCAAAAACTAGATTTTTTTTGTAAAGCATACCAAAGTCAATTCCGTACCAGTGACGTCTTAACGGTATGTAACGTCCCTGTTCAAATTTCTTCACACAACCTGTCTTCGGGATACATGAAATATAATATAGGAGACACATGCGGAATACGTAGATTTGTCGTTTTCACGGATCACGTCTCAGGTGTGAGGGAGATGTGGAGTAATAGAAATAATTCACCAAAATATATACGGAATGTAAGTATAGAAGGGAAGTGTTGTTTGAATTTGGAAGTTTTTTGTGATCTTCACGGTGACATCTTTCGGTAAACAGACAAGTTGGACATGAAACTATTTTAACGGATCTAAATTGCGCTTATTTGTTTATTGAAACAAAGCAACGTTTCGGGCCTTTTGCAAGACCCACGGTCACAGCGAGGCATTATTATATCGTTATTATATCATTATCAGACCAATACGTTCCACTGTTTAGGCACAGGTCTCCTCTAAGGACAAGATTCAGTCTAACGCATTCGCAGAGTTGCGAGAACATTCTACCTATTAACAAGTAACAGTTTGACTTTTAAAATAAAATAACAACAATCAGTATAAGAGTAACAAAATAAGGTAATGTACAACAGGAGGCTTTAACTCAATTTCAAATAATTATTATTTCATACGTAAGAAAATTGCAATTGTAATCGTTACTGAGAAGAATGAGCAAGAAACTCTAGGGGTTGCTCTTTGTAATAAACATTTCTGTACATCATTAACAACTTTTATTTTAAGTATGATAGATCAAGACAACCTGTAAGAGCTAAGTGGATCACTATCATTTTGGAATAAAATGCTAAGTAGCAATTTGTTCCATATAACCTTGAGACAGAAACGTAGGAGTTGCAAAGGAGGTGCAAATAAAGATATTTTCTAATCGACCTTTTGATCGTTCTCATTTGATTCGATGATGGTGATTAATATTAAAATATATGAAGATAGAAAATATTTGGCAAAAATCTATAACCGATGGGGGAAGCGAGTTCTTTAGTGGAGTCAACAGTGGCTAGTGTAGGACGCCCTCTGGCCAGATGGAATGATGAACTGCTGTCAGCAGATGGATGCGTCAATAGATGTTTTAGTAGCAGTGTTTACCTATCAGTATAATTCGGTTTTCGGTGTAATGAAAATTCGGACAAACGTTGTTTCGGAAAAAAAATTTGAGTTTGTGATAGGTTGCCAGTAGTAGTAGAGCTCCTTGTGAAAGAGTTCGTCCAGGGAATTATTGCCACCTTACCAAGTTCCGGTTTTGAAGGGCAAGGGTGCTGGTGAAATTACAGGCACATGGTACTTGTCAACTTATATCTCAAGGTGACAGGCGCACTGCCAGTGGCACTGCAAATGTTATGGACGGCGTATAGCTTACTATCAGGCGCACAACTTGTTCGTCCCGTCACTAGATATTTTATTTTTTTTAAATCGGGCGAAATGGCGCACATTGGGAGAGACCTATATCCAGCAGCAGAATATAATCCTCTTATCGTATCGATGTAATACCTATATTGCTAAGGCCCAGAATTGAGCCACGCAGACTGCGTCACTAGTAACTGCCATTAAATCCTCAAGCGTGCAGTTGTTAGGGCAGCAGGTCACGAAGTGAGATGGTTCATCGTTTGAATGGCACCGCACAAACGATCCAGATTGGAACCGTCTGAAAATCCCCTGAATAAATTGTCCTTACTCCGAGCAACCTTAGTCCGAAGTCTAGGTATTTCAAGACTCCCAGATCGGCCATGGCAATTCGTGACCAGGAGGACGACTCTCAGGAGGTAGAACAAAGGTAGATGGTTCTATTTTGTGCCAAAGGTGGACTACGATAGGCTCATGATGATGTTTTGTGTATAGAAATTGAGCTTGAAAACACAATAATACAAATCGACATAAATTATACGTGTTCACAACAATAATAATATATTGTTACGTTGTATGACAGACATGGTATTTTATAAATGTGACACCCTCAGTAAGAATTTCAATTTGAAATCGGTCGCCACCTCGCGAATCGCTCGAATTGCATTTTTTTTCTTTCGCAAGAACTGAATATTATAAAAGCTTTTTAGATATTTATTGCTTTCCATTGCTATTTTTCATTAGTTTTGTATGTCTTCGAAATTCCGCTCTGATCGATTTTGCTTTGTACACTCGCAAAATAAACTAATAATTTTGCTGCTTACTTTGATAAGCTCTACTGTTCCTAAAACGTGTAAAAACATGAAGAAGAAGTCGAGCTGTGGATGCTGAATAAGGATGTCCTGGGGTCGATTCCCGGTAGATTCATTTTGGGAAGTTTCAAAATGCGTTCCGGATAGTGCCCTGCTAATTCCGTTGTTCCAGTACTCTTTTTTTATAAAATACAAGTGCGCATTTGACCTCCATCTCACCTTATGCATGCGTGAGCATACACATCTAAATTATACTAATTCACTCAAATAAAAGGCCCAAATTTCAGCATTCAGGGAATAAGTCTGCAGGCAGGGAATACCACTCCATAGCTGTTCACCATATAAATGTTTTATATGGCGATTTAGTAGAGCTCCTTGTAAAAGAGTTCGTCCAGGATAGTACTACCTTACCCATTTCTGCCGCCAAGCAGTAATGTCAGCATTATTGTGTTCCGGTTTTGAAGGGTAAGGGTGAAATTACAGGCACATGACTTGTCAACTTATGTCTCAGGGTGACGGGCTCAGTGGAGTACCCCTCAGATCTTTGCGATTTAAAGCTCTGAGTGGCACTGCAAGTGTTATGGACAGGCGTGTAGCTTACCATCAGGCGCACGACTTGTTCGTCCCGTCACTTGATATTATGAAACAAAAATGTAGAAGCGTAACGCTTCGAGCGAATCTTTGGAATATCCACATCAAAGGGGTGGAACCCAAGCCTACGTCTAGTCCCCCGGTGATGGAAAGGAGAAGACGGAATTAAATCGTGCAATTCCATCGGAGATTGTGCCTCCGTGATATATCCTGTAGAATACCGATAAGCATAGTATAACATGTAATTCCCTTGCTTGAGACCTGCTAATTGGTGTAGTTGTGTGATACATTATTACTATTTTTACTTACAATGTACTATTGTAGTTCGCATGTTGTTTAAGCGCCCACAGTGCGTCACCGGTGACATTTTTACAACTTTTCTATGTAAATTGCGCGGCAAAATGGATGAGCTGACGCCACACGTCATTAATCAAGCTTCGGAGTGACGTGACACCAAATTCGGACAGCTACAAGGCAAGGGACAAACTGGTCATGTTATAAGGGCGGCGATTTTGGAAACTCGTTGCTAACGAACGATATTTAAAAAAAAAGAATTATTATTATACAAATGTTATTATAATGTTAATGAATTTTTGACTGAAAACTTGTGATCGAATTGAACAGTTGAAAACAGTCTACTCTTACTCTTTTCCATTCGACTTTGTTGCGCCCGAAAGGGTCCATGATGGGACTCTGACTTTGATACTTCACACCTTTTCCTCTTCGGGGTAGGCAGAGACCGCAGACTTTCACTTGCTACAATCGTGAAACATCGTTTGCCTCATCAACACGTAGCAATGCACTCATTTGAATTTCAACAATTTGAAATACGGATCACATTTTTAATCTCACGATATTTTATTTTACGACCCGGACCAGGACAAATTAGAAAATTTCCAAATTACCAGGAATCGAACCTGAGCAAATATTGATTTGCTCAGGTTCGATTTCTGGTAATTTACCTCCTACCTCCTACCTTTACGTCACACTCGTTACAAGTCCGTGTGACTTCAAAATCGTTCGTATTATACTGTATACTCACGTAGATGGCAATGCTATATTCTCGTTTTAGCAATTAAATTTTAAATTTGTGATCCACAAAGAGTGGTTGGTATTTTAACGGCTTTACTTTTTGTTTAATGTTACAATAAATCCGTATTAATTTTATCAATAAATGGCACGTGAAGGGTGTGAATCGACAGTGATTTACTGAAACTGATCGTAAGTGTCATTCATTTATAAGTCAATTTCGTTTACGTGAAAAATGTCATAATATTTCGTAATCAAATAAATAAACTAAAGGTTATATACTGCCGTCAGCTATCTAAAACACGGCGAAGTGACAAAATATTTTATGAGATATCAGAAAAAAACCATAACCCAGTTTTAGAATATTGAAATTGTTTGATGATATTTCAGCTATGCATCGTTAGGGTAAGTTCCGATAAGTCCAACACGTTAACTAATTTTATCGGTTTTTAAAGGAGAATTTTGTTCTCTGTTTTTTGCTATTTATAATCGTTATTTAACCTTTTGTCACTTAGCCGCGTTGGAGTTAGTGGACGGCAGTATAGCCTTAGTAGCCAATGGTCTGACGTACGGCCTCTCAAACAGAGGCCGTGGGTTTGAACCCGTGCTCGCACCTCTGAGCTTTCGGAATTTATGTGCGAAATTAAATTTAATTTAAAATTTACCATAAGCTTCTTGGTGAAGAAAAGCATTGTGATGAAACCCGTACGTCGAAGTTTCACAACCCTCAAAAAACGTGTGAAATCCCCCAACCCGCACTGAGCCAGCGTAAACTCTTGCCTGAGAGGAGACCCGTGAGATCAATAAATAAGTTGATGGTGATATTTATACAGTTTACTACGTTGGACCTTCTTGTGAAAGAATTCGTCCAGGGTAAGCAGTAATCTCGGATTTACTGTGATCCGGTTTTGAAGGGTAGGGCTGCTGGTGAAATTGGACTTGTCAAGTTATGTCTTAGGGTGACAGGTGCAGTGGTAGTGCCCCTCAGATCTTTGCGATTTGAAGCTCTGAGTGGGACTGCAACTGATATGGACAGGCGTGTAGCTTACCATCAGGCGCATGACTCCTTCGTTCCGTTACTTGATATTAAAGAAAAAGTTTAATCAAGATGTTTTCCTTCGTGATTATAGACGTTAGTTCACGTAGTACTTTTCATGTAATAATAATATAAAAAAATATTTAAAAAAAAATTCATGGCGCTTAGAAAAAGGTTGTGATAGAACTGAAAACGAAGATATAAAAAGAAAGTAGCAAAAATTTTACACCAAAACATTCCGTACTTTTAAAAAAATAACAGAAAATACTCAATAGTTCATAGCTGGGTATTTCGGTAAATTTTGAGATATTGTCACCTAAAGTTTTTTAGCCAGTAAAAATGTAAAATATGCTGATTCTGCCTAACAGTAAAAGTGAAGCTAACTAAGATAAATAAAAAACCATCCCAGATATGTTAATAACTATTGAAGTATGTAATACTGGTTGTTTCTTTTACAGTTTGTTTTAAGATGTTGTCAATGTGATAAGAAGTTCTGACCTGAACTCTGCTGTATTTTTTGTTCTTTGTTTATGGATACCAAATAACGGGACGAACAAGTTGAGTACCTGGTATTAAGCGACACGCCAGTTGTGTCACACACGTCCATGGCAGTTGCAGTGCTACTCAAAGCTTTAAGTAGCAAAGATCTGAAGGACACTGCCACTGCACCCGAAACCCTGAGACATAAACTGACAAATCCCATGTGCCTGTAATTTCACCAATATCCACCCTTCCAAATCGGAACACAGTAATGCTAACATTACAGCTTGGCGGCAGAAATAGATAAGGTGGCAGTACTCCCCTGGAAGAACTCTTTCACATGTAGTTCTACTGCTAATGCTAATTTAATAAATTTGTGAAAATATTTTTGTTTAACTTTAATAGGGTAATGAAATGTTTAAAAAAAATACTAACTGAAAGTTTGAAAACTAAGTTGAAACAATCAGTCACCCTGAGACACAAGTTTTTCACCAGCACCCTTACCATTTACAACCGAAACACAGTAACGCTCACACAATACAGCAATACAGGTTGAACAGCTTGAACAGCTTGGACAGCTTGGCGGCAGAAATAGTTTAGGTAGCATTACTTCCCTGGACGAACCTTTTCACGAGAAGCTCTAGTGCCACTTAATTTTTTGTTACGATGTATACATACATACATCAAAAGTGTCTCGGGATCAAGTTTTTTTTAAATATCTGATTGTCCTTTTAAAATGAAATAAAAATGTCTATGTAAATTTATTTGAACATTTATTCATTTTTAAAATTATGAAATTGATTAAAAATACCATTGGTGATAAAACAAATTAATTCAAAACCTAATTTTCAGTAATTGGCAAAAATTTGCTTGCATTTTGTCACAATAATAACTTAATTTCGCTAAAAATTTCGATCGCGTTAGTTATAATAAGGATCGGTACTCACCACGGTTACATATTGGAAATAAAATTGTTTTTTCGGATCTAAATCGCGTTTATTGGTTTTTTCAAACACACAAACGTTGAATATTGAACCTGTAAAGCGCCCGAAACGTTGCTTTGTTTGAATACGCGAGATATATATCCGAAAAATATACTTTCATTTCCAATAACAGAAATATTTTTCATTTCCGCGTAGTTTATTGACACGATCACCCATTTGTTACGAATCTCCACCACGTTTACCTCCAGAATGGCGTGAACACTGCCATTTCAGTAGACACACTTCTACAGTCGAATATTTTTCCAAACATATCTATTGGTCCGACGCACGCTATGATACGTCAATACTAAATATATGAGGGGAACATTTTCACTAATGGTGTTGGTGTAGAGCGCAAGTTTTGGGAATGTTGTTCTTTTTGTTTAAGGTATCCTCCTGACTAACATTTGGTAAGTTGTTTCAAGGTAATACACACAACAAAAGTGTCTAGGGATCAAGATATTTTTTTTAATATTTCATTACCCTATTAAAGTTAAATAAAAATATCTTCATAAATTAATTAAATTATAGTAGTAGCAGTAGAGCTCCTTGTGAAAGAGGTTGTCCAGGAAAGTACTGCCACCTTAGCTATTTTTGTTGCCAAGCAGTAATCTCAGTAGTTTTTTTTTCAAAATATCAAGTATCGGGACGAACACATCGCACCTCTCATGGAAAAATGGCATAGTGGAGTTACGTCAAAAATGTTTGCTGCTCCACTAGATATAAGACGTTTAAAGCGGACAAAACCATTTGACCTAGTGTAGTGTTAGTATATGATTAAACTAAATAGTGTCAGTGACACTGGAAAAAAGTCACACATGATAAAAGTGTCTTCGCCTCATTAGATTATAAGAAAATTGCCAGAGGGTGAATTCTTAGTTTATTTTGTTTATTTATTATTTTAAGGGATATGTAAATTACTTATTAGTCTTGTATTTGACTAGATTGTAATGCATTTATTACTTTACTAGCGCCTATAAATAAATGAAAAAAAAAAAATAGATACAGAAAACTATAACCCACATCCTTTCATGTAACTCTATCTACAATATTAGTAGGGATAATTATGATTATAATTAATTTGTTGCTGGTATTCCAAGGATAAGCAAGAAGCCTTATGCTTCCACATTTATATTGCAACGGCTACGAAGTGGAATTCCTTGCCTGCAGACTTATTTCCTGAACACTATAACTTAGGCCTTTTCAAGGTGAGAGTCAATAGGCATTATTTAGGTTGGCATGCTTCATCGTCGAACTCATCGTAACTTTCTGTTAGGTTCGATTGCGGACTCTTTTTTATTAAATAAAATATTCTTGTTTATTTATTATTATCATAATAATTCTGTGTACAGTTGCCATTATAAAAAGTTTCAATGATGTCTTTGTTTGTATAATATATAGGAAATAATCGCCCAGTTACCACGGTTTCACGTACAATAATGGCAAATTATACAAGAATAAAAGTTGTTAGAAATGTCACATAAAAAAAAACTAGCTCGATACTCCACAAGTTATTCCTATGTCCAAGAATTATCAATTTGGACCCACTGTGCGGCGTCGCGGCGTGAGCGCGATGAAATTCGTGTCGAATAAACCCGCCCTAAAGCTTTTTCTCTTTGTTCTAATATAGGTAATTAAAACAAAAGAATTCTACAAGTTGATGTAAATGGAACGTATTTCAAGTACAAGTATAAAACAAATTAAGTGAAATAAAATAGATTTAAATTATAATAACCTAATTTCTAAGCTAACGTGACTCAACCACATAATCGGTTCAAATCAAAGCGGGTAAAACGGAGTTATAAATAAACACAGTCGCTAATTAGGCGTTATTCCTCTGAAATAAGTAGGTGAATACGGAATAACCTACATAGCTCCTAACACCTAAATTACACCATCAAGCATGCCATTCGAACGGAACACATAAAAAGGAACAACACGTGAAATCGTTAGTTTGGCACCCCCCTTAATAATAGGTGAACTTACCCCTCAGCCCCCACATAGAAAATTCAAACACCCAACCTTAAAAGAACGATGCAAGACATTTCTTTCGACAAACAGAACTAGGGAATAAAAGCTAGTATAAATAGAAAAAGACAGGTCAGTGGTTTTTGGTTCGTAAACCAAGCGGTTGTTACATCCAATTTACCTTGAATTAAGAAAGAATATATTATCGTAGTTTATGTTAAAGCGAATGAGTAATTTTACAATAAGTGCGGGGTCTGTATAGTTTGGTGATAGATGGCTGCGTGTCTTCAGCCCATCTCGGCGGTTTCAGTCTAATGCCTCTTGTATCAGCCGTTTTATTGTCACACGCTCGCAGTTTGTGTGAGTCGTGAATACTTGACGCTCGAATTTTAGGAAGTATGCACCCGGTGACGGTTTTATAGACCCTAAAAGTGGAATAAAAGTGGAGTGCTCAAGTTTTGTGGTTTTATGTTAGTTGGAGTTGAAGTTTTACTATTGACGGAATGTCGGGCGGTTGTGAATGACTGAGGGGGGCAAACAAGAGCTAATTCAGATTCCAACGAGGTCGGCGAATTATGAAACCCGGGTAAAGACATTCAGAGAGTTTTGCGTTTGGAGCGATTAAGAAAATGTCCAGGTGAACCATGGGAAAAGGGGGAAGGAAAGAATGGTTGTAACTGGAACTGAAGAAAGCGATTAATAATTCACAGTCAAGCTGTGTCGCCATCTCTGAGGTGCCAGGTTCGGGTCAGTGCAGAAAAACTAACTTTTTCTACATTGTCTCAGGTTTGGGTGTTTGTGGTACCGTCGTTGTTTCCTATTTCCATAACACAAGTGTTTTAGTTACTTAGTTTGGAATCGGAGCCACGTATGCGATGTTGTCTAATATTTATTTATTTATTATAAAGAATAGTACAGACATTTTATTTAAAATCGATTAGAATGACTGTGTAACAATAACGGTCTGGGAAACCCAAGGGCCGGCAGCTACCTTGCCTAACGCATTAGCATAGCCATTCAAAGGGGGAACGCTGCCAGCATCTTGGGGACCTTGTCGCGGGGACCAAATTTTATTCATATAATCTTTTAGTTCAGAGCGTACTTCTTCAAGTACCCTTTCCGTGACAAACACATATTATATCTAAATAAACGCCACAAGTGTACCTTGCGTACCCATTGTAAACTATAAACGCTTACTTGCCGCTGCTTTAATTATGTTATCCTGGTATTATTTTACTATATTAATATCTCATGGCTTCTTATAACCAACAAATACTTGAAAAATAATTATTCTAAATACGTGCTGAGTCCGCGTCTTTGGTTTAATCAATCGCTTTAGTGTCGAAAGAGGTTTCCCATCACTAAATGTGTCTTGTGACGTCACCGCGCATCGGAGGTACAAAAATATGGCAAGCTTGGTTTTCATATAGATCGCGGTACTTGCGGTGTCTATTTAGATATATGCCTGTGTTGACAATCGTGAGTCTATTTCTAATAAAAAAAAGGGTGTCGTGACTGGTAGTGGTTACATGTGAGGCTAAATTTTGTTACTACGCGGTGGTATTTGCACAAATATGATATTTTCCATGGTACACCCCTACGTTAATACACATTCCCAACTTTATAGTTTCGAAGTCAGGTAGTGTGCATAAGTGTCGTTTTCTCAATTTTCCCGCCAATTTGGACGCCACAAAATGGCGGCTCGTGCGCGCCGCTTCACACGCATGCAGTCACGCTACTCGATGACGGTTTTCATCGGTAATTTTTCCACAAAATACCAGAAAAAATTAAGCTGTATTTACTTTTGCGACTTTAAACGTTAAAATGTTTGAATGTTTTATTCCTTTTTACTTTATTGTTAATTTGAACAAGTATTCGTTTTGAATATTTTTTTTTAAATTATAGATTCTTGGCAGTGTACAAAAGGGAATTATGTCCTGTTATGGAGAGGCGTGTAGGTTACCATCAGGCATACGACTAGTATGTTCCGTCACTTGATATTAAAAAAAAAGTATTTGAAGAAAACATTTTCTATTTTATATTATGATATAATATAATATTTTGTTCTAGTTTGATTTAGATAGATAGAACGTATATTCAGCTCAAATACAAACAGAAACAAACATTTACAACCACTTTACAAGGTATAACATAAAATAAATAAATTAGTGCACATTGATATTAACACATATGTATTTGTAGAGAGAAATATCAATTTTATACTAATCCTACATATTTGCAACAGTTTGTGCTGAAATGGCTCTGACTCAATATAAATATTGGACACTGTGAAAAGTCAAATACGTAGATCTTTTAGTAGTAGAGCGCCTTGTGATCGTCCAGTGAAGTACTGCCACCTTACCTATTTCTGCCGCCAAGCTGCCGTTCTGGTTTTGAAGGGTTAGGGTGCTGGTGAAATAACAGGTACATGGGATTTTTCAACTTATGTTTCATAGTGACGCGCACAGTGACAGTGAAGTTCAGATCTTTGCTATTTAAAGCTTTGAGTGGCACTGTAACTGGTATGGACAGGCGTGTCGCTTACCACCACGACTTGGTGGTCCCGTCACTTGGTGCTATAAAAAAATATTTTTACGCATAACTTATTTAATATACAGATATCTTAATAAAAATACAAGCGACGAAAACTTTTATTGCCTGAGTCGGTTTGTTTAACCCAAAGGCAAAATTATTGTCACTCCATATTTTAAAATAAATTTCCCTAACGGCCGCCCTGCGTAATTTGAGTAAAATATTACAGTTTTGCCACTTGCGTTGGACGCGGCTGGTGTCGGGCTTGGCGCCTGCGTCACGCACCACTGCCACTTATTACCACTGCCTACTACCACCCCCAATCACCTACCATTGACTACCGCCCCAGTAATATGTTACAAATATCGTTAGTGGAAATAACCCTGAAAGATTCGCTTGTGTGATTCACTACCTGTAAAGTTACGATTATAATTTGATTGTTGGGATTAGCATATTTAGAATAATATTTCATTTTAATATTCATTGAATGCACAAATCGATTTATTAAATATGATCAACTTGACTAATTGAGCCCATACTTGATTCGAAGCATGGATGAAGGCAGATTGGTGGGGTGGTGAGGGACTAGGACATGTTGGTCGGCTGAAGGCAGCCATATTCGAAAGTATTTTCCAGCGATAAGTGAAACATTCTATCCTTCGGTAAAGAGCATCAGCAAATATATAGAAATATATATATATAATATATATATTCATATATATATATATAGTGCAGTTTATGTACTATAGATAATTCGTTTTTTTTTTTCAAATGGGGTTGGACAACTCCAATTGCTTCCGAGGTCCTGGCCCCCTAGGACTATCTAGTACCACCTTGGGGAACTATGTTATAGATCGAGTTCCGAATTCCGAAATACGAACACAAACCAGAACAAAGGAGATCGGATAAAGAATTCAAAATTGACCGGGCAGGACATATTGCGAGACTTGGTGAAGTAAGATGCGAGTAAGGCGATAACGGAATGGTGGCCAAGAAATGGTTATAGAAACGTGGTACGTCTACCGAGATGGGTGGACGACATTGTCAAAGTTGCGGGCCGTAGATGGATGAGACTATCGCAGGATCGTGGTGGATGGCATAAACTACGGGCCGCCTATACACAGCAGTGGGTGAAATCGGGCTGTGGATGATGATATGAAGTGAAAGTTTATACGCATAGTAGCGTTGTTTTGATATATTGAAATAAAAGGATTTACCCTTGAAAGTGTGTTTCTTTATATTATCAAGTGACGAGATGAACAAGTCGTGTGCCTGGTGTTAAGCTACACGCCTATCCAGAACAGTTGCAGTGCCGGTGCAATTCAGGGCTTTTCGCAAAGATCTGAGGGGCACTGACACTGCGCCTGCCACGCTGAGACATAAGGTAACAAGCCCCATGTGCCTGTAATTTCACCAGCACCCTTACCCTTCAAAACTGGAACGCAGTAATGGTCACATTACTGCTTGGCGGCAGAAATAGGTAAAGTTGCAGTACTTCACCGGCCAAACTGTTTTACAAGGAGTTCTACTGTACCGTGTTTGACTCCAATGTTACATTAAAAAAAACTTTCTTTTGTCGCTTAGTTACGTAGTCTGGTTTTATTTTTCAATAAATAAATTGCTATTAAGGACTTACAATACAAATCTAAGAAACTCTTAAGAAATTCTTGGAAACCTAACAAAGAAATTCCGTAAAAGATTGGTCTCAATTCGCAAACTGTTACGTTACGAGGTTTCAAGTTTTTTAAGAAGGGGTGAGGTAACTTTTTACTTGTTTTCTAAGTGATTGCGTAACTTGTAAAAGAAGTGGTACTTGTACTTTGGCCAGTAGGCAGATTAGAATGATTATTTAACAGCGAAGGAAAAGCCACTTTTGAAATTTTATATGAACATAAAGCGTCAAAGAACATATAGCAGATGTCAAAGACCGTCGCCTCTTCCTTAGATAAAAAATCCCAAACAGATATAAGACTGCAGTATTCATTAATATGTTTGTGTGAAGGAAAACAACAACAACAAAAAGGTTCACCTTTAGAAAACTTGTTAAGTCTCCCTACCCGCATTGGGCCACCTTGGTGGACAATGGCCTAAACCGTCGCCTGAGACGAGACATATGTCCAGAAATGGGACGTATAAACGGGTTGATGATGATCACCGGCGACTGATCCCGCTAACATTCTCGTATAAAAGAAAGTACGGTTATGACAGTAGCAGGATTGTTGTTGTGTCATATTGAATTAGTACTAAAAACATATGCGGTTTAGAGGAACAATTTGGATAAAACTAATTTTTACTGTTAGCAAGTTCCATCCCGGAAAATGATGCCATCTATGAAAAGGTGCAAAATAGAGTATCTTGGTCACGTGATCAGGAACAATAGACACACGCAGACTACAGCTAATAATGATGGGCAATGTGCAGGGAAAGAGATGCGCTGGGCGAAGAAAGAAATCGTGGCTGCGGTGCATCCGGAAGTGGACCGGCATTGCCTCTGTCGAACAGCTGTTTCGGTTAGCTGCTGATAGAGACAGATACAGGAAGCTGACGGCCAACCTTCAGCATTGTAGAGGCACTCTAAGAAGAAGAAGAAGAAAATTCAATGGCACTGACAAAGTCCTTATCACCTCATAAAACCATCTTAATATAACGTCCTCAAATGAGTGCGTGTAAATAATCGTAAACATGAATTAAGCAGAATTGATCAAAATGATGAAACACAACCGTTCCCTGAAGAATACCATAAGTGCCGCCGGGGCCGAACAGTTAACATGCTAGGCTGCCACACAGAGGTTCCAGGTTCGAGATTCCCGGATCGGCAGAAATCTTTGTATGGCCTACATTTATTTCTCTCGTGAGTTTGGGTTGTAATTTGTGGTTGTCTATGTATGTGTCCATGGCACCCGCGACACAGGGTTTCCCTAGTGCGGGGCTATGTTGAGTGTGTCCGTTAATTATTTATTTATTTAAAGCTTAAAATTATATACCTAGGTGTATAATATCATTTAAAAAAGAAGGTAATCGATATGGTAATTTTAATTTTCGAATGTTGTGATCGAAACTAGAAATTTAATATTTGTTTATTTTTACCCGTTGTGCATACCCAGTTAATAGAGTCCGACAACGGATCAAACAATGTCAAGTGCGAATGACAAATATTTGCTTACAGAGAATCTGAACCCTCGATGCATTATTTGATACTTTTTGAGAGAGTACGCAAATACCGGCTTACTAACTGATTACGAGAGTGCTACTCATGGTTCTCGAATTAAAGTCGATTTTCATTCAAAGTTTTATTCACTCAATTGCTTAAGCCGATGTGTGTAAGTATTCTGAATAATAATTGTAACTTTTTCATTGAAAACAAAAAACCAACCTCAAAAGTTTGCTTATCGGATTTCTTTGATTTCCGTGGGATCTTCTCATCAGATTTTGACTTCTTGGTGACAATGGGACTGTTACGGACTCCTTTGTACATTATATACTTTTTTCTGGTTGTCATCGTGACGGTGATTTGTTGATTACTGTATTGTGTCAAGTGAAAAGTCGATTTTTCTTCGCAGAAAATAATTAGTAATTTGTGATAGCCGAAACGAACCCGAAACAGCATCATCAGCACCACCTATACCCTTTTACACAAAAAAAGAATTTTCCAAATCACTGCACAATTGATGAAGAAACAGGTGAATATACGGACATGCCTATAAAATTTTAGAATTTCCTTCAATTTTCAAGGGATCCCCTCATCAGATTCTGACTTAGTGATAATGAGACCACCACGAGAGTGCACCTTTTCAAACAAAAAAGAATTTTCAATACCGGTCCACAATTGACGGAGATATCTAAAAACATACATACAGCCGAACGTATAACCTCCTCCTTTTTTTTTAAGTCAGTTAAGAAATTGCATAAAATAAAAAATATAAATAAAGCTATTTGGCGACGTTATACAGTTATTTCACATTCCACTCTTGTTCTCCAGATATCACACGCAAACTTTTGGCAAAACAACAAACTGTGGAATGTTACTACATTTTGTAGGAGTAAGATTCGTTCGGCCTTATCGAAGCGGTAGAGGAGTCATAGTCTGTCAAGAAGTTGCGTAATCTTATATGGAGCTACGTTTGGGGTAGAATCTTCGAATCATTGACGGAGAAATTCTCGGTAAACAGCTTTTAACTGCACCTAGTGATTGCTAGAATATATAAATGTGAGAAGTCCTGTAGCACGATGGGTGGAAGACATTGTTAAAGTTGCGGGCAGTAGATGGATGGGATCGTGGTGGATGGCACATCTACGGGAGGCCTTTACCCAGCAGTGGGTGAAGTCTGGCTGTGGATGATGAGCGATTGCTTCCGATAAAGAATAAGCTATCGAAAGATGAAATGCTGACAGCGTTGCGTTTGTCGGCGATATTTTCAACGTTTAATTAGACGAGTGAAAAATTTTTATTTTGTTTTTCCTTTTCTTCTAAATTAAGCATATTATTTCCTTTTATTTAAAACAATGTGAATTTTATTTTGATTATCGAGTTTTTTTTTTTCAAGTTTTAGAGTGAGTGAGTGTGAATTGCGTTCGAGTTACCATGGTAGTTATTAACTGAAGTGCTACAATGCATCTGATCTCAGCTGATCCGCAGCAAATATTTGCGCATCCCGCGTCCCGTGGGAGAGTGCGGCGTGTGTGCGATAGGCTTTAGCTTTACTCGCTAACGGGATTTTGAAATGTTGGTCGCGATGGTTTTAACATTCGTGGCGTGTGTTCTGTCAAAGGTTATGTGAATTCGCAAACGGAATCTATTTGTGCGATACGACATGTATTTATCGTTGGTAATTTAGATAGACTTTTGATGACTGATGATGATAGATAAGTGTTTTAAAATAACGAAAAATAATTTAAGTCTCCATATAAATGTACGATTATGATTTTAATAACAATCTAATTACATACGTACATATCAACACGTCTGTCTCCACCGGGGTAGGTAGAGACTATGGATCCCCACTTGCTACGCTCTGACAAACATCCTTCGCCTCCTCCACTGCCATCGATCTCTCATCATCATCGTACACGCCCGTTTATTCTTAGTACTTTTAACCCGGCCTTTTTAAGGACATCATCAATCTGATTGAGATATGTTCGCCGAGGTCTACCTCTCCCCACGCTTCCATCCACATTCGCGCTATACATTTGTGCCGTCAATCTACCAACATTCATTCTTTCTACATGACCAAACCATCGAAGCATCCCTCTCTCTATCCTTGTCACTACATCATCTTTCATACCACAACGCTCTCTTATTATACTGTTCGGCATTCTGTCTTAAAGACTAATACCGTACATATTGCGCAAAGCGCTTAAAGTTAATTTCCCAAATTGGTCCAACCGGGTCGCCATTCGATTGATCATAATGTATGAATTTTTTCGCAAAAAGATGTTTGAGTAAATTTATTGCACGGTTTATGGGAATAGGTGTTGAACGACGGATTTAAGTAACACATTTAACCGGTTTCAGTTGAAGCCCGACCCTATTAAACTAGTGTCGTTTGACAAATCTAGTGATGACAGCTAGGGGTGCCAAGGTTCACAGATTTTTTTTAAATTAACACTTAATTCATATCCATAGTTACTTTTCAAAGACATACAAGAAAATACACTTTTTATACAGTGTGTAGAAGGTGTATGACACTTAAAATTTTAGTCAAAAATATAACAAAAGCTACTTTCCGTAAAATCCGTAGAATACTTATACGGGAACTTACATGGGAAGTAAAAAAAAATGTCCAAGAAAAATATGTTAATCTATTCGATCACACATAAGGAAAGGAATGGAAAACACTGGCAGCTGTTTTTCCCGAAAAGTAGTACAATGCAGGGCTGTTCAAGGTTAATGTGTATAGGATAGTTGTTTAACATCAGGTGCGATTAAGTCCAAGCGTGTGTCTACACTCAGCTAGTCAGTTTATGAACCTCTACCCGCTATGCTCTTGACATCTTTCACATTCTCCATTCACATTTAGTAGCACTAGAGCTCCTTGTGGAAGAGTTCGTCCAGGGAAGTACTGCCACTTACCTATTTCTGCCGCCAAGAAGTAATGTCAGCATCACTGGGTTCCGGTTTTTAAGGGTAAGGGGTGCTGGAGAAATTACAGGCACATCGGGCTTGTCAACTTATGTCTTAGGGTGATCGGCGCAGTGGCAGTGCTCATCAGATCTTTGCGATTTAAGGCTCTGAGTGGCACTGGAACTGTTATGGACAGGCATGTAGCTTACCATCTGGCGCACGACTTTTTCGTCCCGTCACTTGATATTAAAAAAAAAGAGTTTGGTTCGTTTTTTGAATTATGCTATCTTTATGTGTATTTTATTTCTTTATTGTATATTGTCTTGTGGCGTCGCAAAAAATGTTTTATAATATTCTATTCTATTTTCTTCGCGAAAAATGGTGAGTCTTGCTTAGTTTTGGTAACCCTAGCTCAATAAAACATAAGTATCTGTCACATACGGTGTTATCCACATGACCCCTTGTTTGTAACATCGTATGTAACATCCACTTACACCTTGGGTCCGATGACAAATGGATCATGTTGTAACTGTAATAGTATATTGCTGGATCAGTTACATAGTTTTGCTGATTTGTTATTTTTTTTAGAGAAAATGACAACAATGCAAAGGTCGTAATAAAAACGATTGAAATAACAACGTAGTAGAATAACAGTTTGCTTTGTTCTCGATTCGACTCTCGTCGTAACCGCCCGTCTGAGGTATCCTTTTTATGAGATCCGAACAGATCATGTTATTTTTCTTTTTGTATTTTTTTTTATTTTACATATTAAGAACTAGGCCAATTACAAGTTTCTCCAGATAAAGATAAAAGATATTACGTATCACTAACAATTCAAGAAAGAAAGAAAGAGAAGCATATATGGAAACATCGAATAAGTACTATTTATTATATTTTTAACCGACTTCAATTCGACTATTTTTGTTGGAAAGCAGGTACCTCAATGGTCCCTTTCAAATTCAAAGAAAATATTCCACTCCTGATTAATCCAATTTATTGGATTTCAGTTAATCGTTATCCGTTTTCCGTTAATCGATTATAATAAAACTTGGCAATTAAACACAAACGGTCAATTTTATAATTTGAATTTGAAAATAAAATTGAGAAAAAAAGCGTTGGTGTTAAAAAACTTGATTTTCAGTAATTAGTAAAAACTTTTGATGTGCATTTGTTTTGTTTATAAAAAGTTATAATTATTATTATACGTTTACACAAGAGGTAAATAACGAGACAAATAAAAGACAAAGAAACAGCTTACAGTAGGTGGTTAAAATCTTTTCAAAGGCATAGTAAATCTCGTAAACCACATTGACTATAGTAGAAAAACTTCACATTATTTTTATACATTTGTGGAAAAATACACAGCAGAATTACTACTATAATATTATGGAAATGCCATTAACGAATATTTACATTTAGCGGTGGATGGCACAAACTTCGGGAGGCCTATACTCAGCAGTGGGTGAAGTCAGGCTGTGGATGATGATCATGACTAAGGACTTGGAGGACACTTGTGTACAGGATGTAATGTTAAATATCAAAACGAAAACCAAGCTTAGCCAACACTAAACAAAATTAAATGCTAAATTTGAAAATTGAGCACAAGTTTTGAATCTACTTCGGAATATAAAGATTCGCTACGGCGCCATATCGCAATCGCATACTTATTAAAGAAGAGGCTTAACTCAACAGTCAACAGCAAAAAGGATTAAAATTTACACCTCAACTACTCCAACAGTATCAGAAGCCTTTTGGTGATGAAAAAATCTATTGTAATAATGTAGAAGGCTTAGAAGGTATTACATTTTGTTAAGGAAAGTAGAATGTAGTTAGACTCTTTGATTAGCCGACTGAATGAGAAATTTTTTAAGCTCTTTTTACAGATACTTGTTACGTTTAATTCTTGGTCTACAAATTCTGCATTCGAAAGAAAGATAGTCACAAATAGCGAATTTTAAATTCGGAGACAACTAGGTATGTTAAAATATTTGTTAGCTTTTTCTGATAAAAAGAATAGTTTGTACACAGTATGCATTTTATCGAAAAAAATTAATAGACTGTCTGGGAAACCTAAGGGCCGGCAGAAACCAAAGTGGGAACGCTGCCAGCATCCTGGGCACATTGCCGCGGGCACCCAATTTGATTCATGTAATTTAAAAATCCTAGTTTTACTTTCTAGTATTTAAGCTTTTATTGTCTTTTTTACCTTACCTTGGTACAATACACGGATCTGATCACAGTTTGATGTTAAGTAATTCATTTATGTTATAAATGCTTGGATACTACGTGTTTTATACAGAAACTTTCATAGTATTTTAATCAGCCGTTTTTAAAAATACCTTTATTTTCTCTTTTATCTTAGTAGAACAAAAATCCAAAAAATTATTACTGCATATAACAGGCAAACTATTTGAAATGTGCCTTTTGATACTCGACTCTTGAGTAGAACTTCTTTTTTATTTTTATAACACCATGTGACGGAACGAAAAAGTCGTGCGCCTAGTGCTAACCGACACACCTATCCATAACAGTTGCAGTGCCACCCAGAGCTTTAAATCACAAATAATAGTAATCACAAACAAATAAGTTGACAAGTCCCATGTGCCTGTAATTTCACCAGCACCCTTACCCTTGATAACAGGAAAGCAATGCTCACATTACTGCTTGGATGCAGGGCTTCCCTGGACGAACTCTTTCACAAGGAGCTCTACTGCTACTTATGTGCGATTAATTTCGTTACGTCATAATTAATATTATATTTAATACGTGCATTTTCAATAAGAACATAACAAATTTGTATTTATTAAATATAAAACAGAATAATTTAGATATCGAGCTGAAATTGATTCCAGGTGAAGTACACATGTTACATTTAAGAATGGAATTCGATCTCGTTCATATGACCACTGCGATGACCACGTTTAACTGTAAATTTTAGATCTATATCTCAATTATTCTGTTTTATTGAAATACAAAAATGTTATGTTTCTATTGAAAAACCCTTGTTAGTGTGACAGTACCGAGAATACCGAAAGGATTCTTATTGAAATAGTCTCACTCATAACAGGGTACCCCCTCATAGTAACTGTTAACTCCTAATAGATACCAAGAGGTAAAACACTCAATTTAAGACAAATATAGCTGAGCCCTTCAAAGACCGCATAGACCGCAGTAGTCGATAATTAATCCATCGAACCCCATCACAATGACGAAGACACAGATCGCCTCTAAGATTTTATCGCCCCAGTTAAATAGGCTGCAATTTGCGAGGGGCCCACCGATCAGAAGGACGCCTCGATGCCTCCCAAAAGACATCACCTTTTGATCAATAACTGTATATAAATTACGGAGCATATGCCCTTTCCTGCTCAAGCAAGCGCACCGGTTTGCCGGCCTTTGTATCTACCTATTTGTATTTATTTATCGAAGAACGTAACTTCCTTGCGTAAGAAACTTTGGGAAAGAATTTTGTGTTGCGAAATATTCGGAAAGCAGTCCAAGTTCACAATAAAAATTTCAAGTTTAAAGGTGAAAAAGTTTATATGTTAATGAGGAAAATGATAAAAATCGACGAAAATGCTAATGGGCATTTTTTTAAAAGATCGAGCAGATGTATTAAGGAATGGAAAGATATAGCCACAATGAGCTACCTACTTGGAGCGAATTAGATGCTCGAAGGACTCCAGTTAGGGATAAGCCCTTTACAATTAAAACGGTCCAGCTTTTTGCTATCGTTGACGAATTACAAACTCAGTATCCCCCTACAGCGATTCATTCTTATTGTATGTATCTTCAATATATTTTGATTCATAAAAACGGGTGCTTGTGATGTAGCGATTTCGTTCCTATAACAACATGTTTATTTCTTATTATTGATACGCCACTCTGTTAATTTTACTTTGATGTCTTTACTTTCTCTGGAACCAGTTGAACGATCATAAAATTTGCTCGCGCTATGTAGGTAAATGTGATTAACACAGGCATAAAATATATGGATGAATGATATATTATAGCAATAACTTTATTAAACGCTCCGAGGGACCGTTAAAGACTTGAATATGTCATCGTAAATGACGAGATGCCGATTCAAAGCAATCACAAAAGCGACCGCGACAAAAAGTGTACAAATTTTTGTAACTTGAACCGGTTATTAAGAGCATTACTTGGAACATTGTTAGATTATCGAATTCTTACGTTTTTGCGATAATTACACATAGGAAATGAAACTATTATTTCCGATTTATTTTTTCAAACAAACCAAGTCGCCAGCCGTGACTATGGGACCTGTAAAGGACCCAAAACGTTGGTTTGTTTGAAAAAATAAAACGCAATTTAGATCTGAAACAATAGTTTCATATCTTATTATTAGATGAAGTAAGATCAAATGAGAAAAAAAACAGTCGATTTAACATTTTACAATTCCTTTTTGATTGTTATGTCGTCTAAAACGAATGACGATACTTGTGAAAGATGGCGACTGTAGCCACTAACCTACAAACACGTTAAGGTATTGTAGGCAAAGGCACTGTATAGTGCATATGACACTTTTTTAATAAATTAGTTCCTTATTTGTGTACCTACTATATTTATCTTTCAGATAACGTTCTACGTCAAGAAATTTCTCGTTTTTCTAAATATAGAAACACCTGTGTGATATGTCTAAACATTTGCCAGAAAAGGTCAACTACAGACATTCGAATTAGTATTTTAGTGTACATAACAAAAAGTGGGGAATAAAGGGTCACTTTCGGCTCTAAAAATTCTACACCTACTCATCACCAGCCCTGTTTTGTATCCCTTACTTTAAGGGCATTATAAATAATGCGGATTGCGGGCAATATACTCTTGTCGGCGACGTTTGATTCACGGCCCGACAGCAGCTTTAAACCTTAGTTTTATTTAATTTTTACTGCCTCCAACCGTCCACAGAGGGACTGAATGCTTTTAGATAAACGCTGAATGAATTAGTGCTTGGCGTTCATAGATTGAATCAATCTAAATCATTCAGAATTCGTTAAAGATATCAGAAGATATCTCGAAGGAATTGGTGGAAAGATATATTGTGCGGGAACAAATTTTCATCAAGGCAATACTGCCTTGCCTTGCCTTGCCTGCCTTGTTATATACTAGTACTGACGACATAAGTAGTACTTACTACTTAAAAAATGATTTCAATTTCATTGTGTCAGAGTGTAGATACGCATCCACTGTTGGACATAAGCTGAGCATGCCAACTCTAGCGGTCTTGTGCCGTTGTCGACCACCTTCCTCAGACATTCTGTTTGTACATTTTGCTGCATTTTGAGTGAGATAATAATCATCCTGACGAAAATTCACGTGAAATTTTTATGTAAAAAAAATCGACCGAATCTAAAGGTCGTGTAATTACAACTATTTGCCAAGTTTTATTGAAATATCGGTTACCGGAAAGTGCGTGACACCGAATTCATCCCCTAGTTTGCTGCCCTTAGAAGTGGGATAATTTCTTCAAATTTAAATGGGACCAATACTCAGGTACCTTATTTCCAACAAAAAAAGAATCATCAAAATCGGTTCACAAATACAGGAAAAACCGCGTAACATACATACAAAAAAAATATAAGCAAATTGAGAACCTCCTCCTTTTTTCAAGTTGGCCAAAAATGCTCCAATGCATTCGCCATGAATATAACAAAAATTTATTTCTAGTTTGTTTTTTATTTCGCATCAACATTTGCTTACAGACAGAGATACACAAACTAGAAAAACAATGCCCATAATCATAATACTAAGTCAAAAGAACAAAATTAATCGTTGTTAACCACCTGAGACAAAGATCTATATGAAATATCGGCGGACGGTCAAAAATCGAGATGTTGGGGCAAAAAAACAAAAAAAATAACAAAATGACTATCGCCGCGTCTTTACTACCTGTTACTACACTGAAGCTGGTTTCTAACTTTTGAGCATTCGTTAACTAAATAGACATGATACTTATGATAAGTTTTAGTAGCAGTAGAGCTCCTTGTGAAAGAGTTCGTCCAGGGGAGTACTGCCACCTTACCTATTTCTGTTGTGAAGGGCTTACCCTTCACAACAGAAATAGTGCTGGTGAAATTACAGGCACATGGGACTTGTCAACTTATGTCTCAGGGTGACGGGCACAGTGGTTTTGCTCCGCAGATCTTTGCAATTTAAAGCTCTGAGTGCCACTGTAACTGTTATGGATAGGTGTGTCGCACGACTTTTTCGGCCCGTCACATGGTGTTACAAAAATAAAAAAGAAGTTATATTCAAGAGTCGAGCACTAAAAGGCACATTTAAATTAGTTACGCCTTTTATATGCAGTAATAATTTTTTTTTCTACTAAGTTAAAAGAGAAAATAAAGGTATTTTTAAAAACGGCTGATTAAAGTACAATGAACGTTTCTGTATAAAACATATGGAATCTAAGTATTTATAACATAAATGAACTACTTAACATCAAACTTACACAGCTTACCATCAGGCGCACGACTTGTTCGTCCCGTCACTCGATGTCATAAAAAAAAAGTATGAATAATTTAAATGTTCATAAAAATAAAAAAAAAGCATGGAATGGTGACAAAGGTACTAAAGATTAAGTAATATTTCAGTACCAATAGTGTCATTCTTATCATAGCTAAAGTAATCGACATTTCCAACGAAATGAAGTTATAATATATTATTTGGAATCAGCGAAACGAGACCTACAATCCTAATAATACATCGAAAGTTGCTAAAATGCATATGCGTTAGTTATGACGTGGAAGGCAGAATAGTTTAATCAATATGTGTCGTTCAAAACATTTCTTATTTCATTAAATTAACTGTGGAGAATGCGGCAATCAAATACCTAAACAAACATTGCTTTACGTGTAAGCCTAATGATATTCCTTAAGTGTAAGAACAAAATGTTTGTGAAGGGCGAAAGTAAAATATAGCAACATTAAAATTTAAATTAAACAACCACACCAAGTCAGGTGTTGTCAAAATTCTATGCATACCGCGCGGCGACCGTCGTCGTTATTTCAATTACCACCGTCCCTCGTCAAAGACAAAAGACCTGACACAAAAAAAAACAAAAAACAAACGCCATCGAATTAAAATAAGGAAAAAAGACAATCGTCTTATCTATGATTGGATCGCGGTCGTGTAAATGCGTTCAAGTGTATTATGATACGTTAAAGATCCGACTTTCGTTTTCGGTAGCGTTTTTAGAAATTGAAACTGGATTTAGAACTTTTTTGCAATAGCCAATTTGAAATTGAATTTCGGGTGGGTCTCGTCTCGTAAAATGGAACGTTTCGAATGCTCAAATGGTGGACAGGTGTAATTATTTCTTTAGAACCAATAATTTCAATAAACGAGTTCATATAATCTAAATATTATGACGAAAGTAAGCTATATTATTGTATGATAAATAACGGCGGTCCCAGAATAATGCCCTGAGCGATACTTTGATGAATTATTTAAGCTGTACATGCATAAGCGAAAGGCTGTAAAGTTTCCAGATGCTATGACAGGTGTTTAAAATATGAATAGGAAAAAAATAATAATAGTAGCTGTGTTGAACTCAAAGATACGTTGAAAGGTAACGATAATCTATTGAAAACTACTGCTAATGCTCAGCGGACGATGGGTGCCCAAAGTAAATAGCCGTAATAACCGTAACAGGCACAATGCCCCCCCGTGGTCGTCGACAGGGGTTCTACCCACGATCCTCTTTTTAATTATAATATCACCCACATTATAAACTTTTTGCGTCCAGCAAAAAATAAGTATACACGACGGACTGCTACTTTTTGGGACTGTTTTTTGCGGAATCCAAATTTTGACATGGATAACCATTGTTCGAGGTGGTTATTGTTAAATGTTTAATCAATTGTTGTTTTTGTAAATATGCAAACAAAATGACAAAACGATTGAGTAAGTAAATAAAAACAAAATAATAATAAGTAAAAGAAGCAAATTTTGAGACCGGTCAATGATGAATTTAAAGTAACATTTGTTTGTTTTACAAAGTTACTTTAAAAACTGATTTAGTGTCTGTGCGTTTAGATTTTATTTATTTTCTGGTATTTGATGGGCTTATAACTTTAAAATTATTATGGTGTTTTAGTACAATCTTGCATGAAATATTTCACGATAAAAAATAAACAATTTTATCAGAAACACTAACCAGTCTCAAATGTGTGTCAAAAGAAGTCGGTACTCACGAATCCGTGTTTGTCACTGATGTTGTTGGTCAATTTGAGTTTGTGGAAGGAGACGACCTTCTGCATCCATTGCTCGCCTGTAGACGGCGAATCAGGGTGAATATACATGCGTTTCGGCATCTCTGGATCTGCTTTGCCGGCTACCATCCATCGGCTCCGGGAAAGAAAAGGAAAATTAACCAAACGCCATGTGTTTGAGAACGTATTTCACTGTGCTAGAAGGTACGTCTAAGGTGTTTAGACAAGTTAGAAAATGCTTAAACTAATATGAACGAATCACGATTTAAAAAGTGAAATATTTTCTCACGGTGGCTCAAAACATTTTTTGATAGAAATGTTAGAAAATGTTTATAATGTTAATTCATGCAGTACTGCATACTAAGATGAGTAAGCAAGAACATATTTGTTATGTATAAATCGTTATTAAAGTAATAATGATAAAATAGTTGTAAAGTTCGATTGTAATTATTTTGTGTTAGCAATTTTGTCGAACAATAAAATTATAAACAATATTAACAAGGTTGAAAGCCAATAAATGTTACCTAAAATTAATAAATATGAGCTGTGTTTCTCAAGGTTACCGTTGCCAACGGTGTGAAAGAAATTATAAGAAATTTTAATTATACAAAGAACACGGTTGAAGCAGGTGGTTGCTTTAAATTAATAATTACTTTGATCGATATTAAAGTTAATGTTTTCGAGTCACTCAGAAATTTATTAATGCGTGGAAATATTGTTTTAATGGTATATAATTATTTAAGCTACTTAGATTATAAAAAGCTACAATAACATTAAAGGACCTTGTTTCAACGCTCATCATAATTAACTAGAGAAATACGTACATGAAATGTACTCAAAACTTGCTAATGATGATATATATCTAATGTAATTTTGTTGGTATGTTACCTGTAGGTTAAACAAAATTATGACATTGAATAGAATCAAGGTCCGGTAACAGCTAATAAGTCGTTGCTAAAACAACTCTCATGCAGTGTTAAGGATGTTCAAAAGGATCATAAAAAGCGGTTTAGCACATAATGCAACAATTAACAATGCGCCCATCACAATGTGAATGAACAGAGATCTGCGTTCAAAAACCACAGCCAGTTTGATTGGATGGCAAAACAAAATATGCAGTAAACGTTCAATTGTTTTAAGGAAATAAGGTTTAAAACGACGAAATTTTGTTTTCTCATCGACAGATCTTGGTAGTAAAGAAAATTCAGCAGATTAAGGGCATAAGTGAAAGATTTTTGGAAGCGAATGTAATGCTACATAATACCGGTGAGTTATACAGCCTAACAAACGAAATAATAGGTCTAGGAAACCACGCAGATCCCCTAGCGGGTTCACATATACGAAAATAATACGCATGCTTCTTGCCTCCTCAGTTTCATCACGAATTATATTAAAATAAGATCTAATTTCAAATTTTACTTTGGACTCTTTGTGGACGTCTACTATACTGTTATTTCATTCTTATTTTAATTTAATTCCATCTCATTTTTTTTATACCTGTTGTGGAATTTGTATCTGCAATCGTCGGCAGCTACGATGTCCATTAGCAAAATGTACTTTGCTTTTTTATTAAGACCAGAGACGCGAACTTTGTAGGCAGGAAACATACGTCTGCAAGCAACACGAGAGAAAAACATGGATTGGGAGAGTTCTTGCGACATTTATTTGACATCACGTCGATTGTCAGACGTGCCGTTGGACTAGTTTTGGCTTTTTATCACTCCCGCGGTTATTTTAGCTTGTGATTTCGTACCGCACTGATTAAGTTTTATTCACGGACGTCTACAAGCTCTTATAGACAATAAAGCATAATGAGCTTCTCATGTTATGTTTGTATCTGAGGGAGAGGAAAAGGCACTAATCAGGTGGAGCGGCGAATCCGATGAGGTGTTACAAAGTATTCGCGACAAGCAAAAAGGCCGTGTTCCTGCCACGGGTAACCTAAAATGGCGCGGTACGCGGCCATTGTGCGGTTTTGCGCCGCAACGACATCGTGACGCACGTGAGGAAATGCTGTGTTACACCAAAACTTCAGACACGATTGGGCGATACATAATCGATCTTCGTCGAACCATCGACATGTCCGCGACATAAATCGATTTTTGGAATCTTTGCCCGATTAATTGGTAAATAATTTGTGTTTAACGAGAGATTTGTAATAATTAATTACCATATTACCGGCGCGGCTACGTTCTTTGTCGGCGTCTATATCGGTTTACGGCTGAGTCACAGTCGCATTTCGACCGGAATCTCGAATCGTATTAATTAACGGATATTAAATCGAAGTTTATCGGCCACATCTCGATGTTGCCAAACCTGCGTGTCGGCGGTTTTGATATTCGACGTGGATCGGTCAGACATAAAGAGGAGGGACTCTTATCGGACTTGTCATCGGGAATTAAACAATGTACACGATTAAATACAATGATTATCGATCTTCACCGTTCAGATGCGCCTCCGAGAGACGCTCTCGCTCATAGTGACACCCAACACAGATCACTCACTGTTTTTTTTTTATGGAGATCTCCTAACGAGATTGTTGAGTGGAGTTTAGACCCAATTTCTGTTAATTTGGTAGAAACTACGAGTCGCATCGGTATTTCTCACCTCAGGTGTCGAGTCCGCTTTTTACATTACCGCCAAGGCGTTTGAGACAAAGATATTTTAATGATATTACCATTGGATGCGAGTTGAATCCTTAATCGTTGGCTGATTCCGCGCGGTGTTGACTTGTCTTTTAAAATGTCGTTGCCCTTAAATTAAGCGTGCATCGTACAAATTGTTTAGACGCAATCGAGAAACGAATCGAAATTGGTGAGTGGGAACTGGTGCAATGCGTGGGTAGAATCACAAGCTAAACGAAAAGAAGCGTATAACGGAACGCAGAATGACAATGAACATCTCTAGGCAATCAACTGTGACATCTTAGGAACCAAGAATTTAGAATTGCACATTCTGAATTCTGGGTTGTTGTACGGTGCCACCAATTAACTTTACTGTCGACAAACGCGGTCAACGTAATATATTATTTTGAACATAATTCTGTTGCAATTTAGGCATAAAATGATGTAAGTACAGTAGTTGAACGAATATTTGTTATTAAGAATTTCAACTTTGTTGTTGCAGAATTTTTTAGGTAAATTTTTATAACATTCGGTTGTGTATTGTAAGTTGGTGGCACTATACAATGACGGAAATGAAGATGATGGGAGAAAAGGCATGGCGTTCCAGCAGTCAATGGTTGACGTTCTACCTGTTATGGAACTTATATCGGTAGTCGTCGGCTGCAACGATGTCCAGTAATAGAATGTATTTCGCCTTCGCGTCTAGTCCAGACACGCGGAACTTCATTTGTGGGAACATTTGTCTGCAAATTGCAATTTAGTATATGTAATTCAATACTTCACCCTATTTGAAGCAAGATAAGGTTGAATCATCGAACCAGTTGTAAAGTTTTTGGCTTCTGGGGTTTTATGAATGCTGAAAAATATGCAACATTTACAACTAAATTTTTACGCATCGTTGCTCGTTACAATTAAGACTAATAAAGGTTTTAATATCAATGCGTTGTGAATTTGTTTGTTTAAAATCGGTTGTGTTATAAATGAAAGAACTTGTAAAACTAAATTAACCTAAATTAATTAACTTTAATGTAAAAGAAAATGTTGAGTACTGGAGTAGCATAACCAAAATCTTCGAAGATATTTGAAGTCTTTAGAAGCCTGCATAACTAAGAAATGTCCTGATATATCATCTAAGTAAATGGTGTTCTCCAGGGAGGTGACCTCGGCCCACGGTCAAAATAGTCGCCCTGTGGAACACCGACATGAATCCGGTATGAACAATATAATATAACCTTTAACATCACTTAGGGAGAACAATCAATTTATCCAATGTTGGCGATGTTTTTAGTACTCATTATGTGTGTTATTTACGGCGTTTACGTGACCCACACACGGAGCGATTTGCCGACAGGCTGATGGATGTCGTGTGTGCTGCGCCCGCGCATTGCATACAAACTGATCGCATTATGTTCTCGCATGTGTGTAGTTCTCCGCTGTTTTGAGTTACTTAAAATTTTTAATGATGTTATTGGACATGGTTTTTGTGATCCCATATAACTTTTCGATATTGCGAATTTAAACTTAGTTTGAAGGAGATAAGGTTTCTTTTTCGAATAAGTAACCCAAATTTGATAAGGGCTGTGTTTAATTAAATGTTTGAGTAATTAAACTTGATTCATACGCAAATAAATAAACAAAGAATTATTTATTATTGCACAAATGTTTTCTGTATTAAGAAAACAATTGTGCAAAAATAAATTTTAAGAACGAAGCTCGATAATCTGAATAACTTTAATAATCTACTAACTTTTATTTTCCATTATAAATAAAGCAGTTCATTAGGAAGCGAAATTTATGATTGTCCAACAAAATGGGACGTCATAAAACTTAGATTTATTCCTGTTTTGTTGGCTTTTTTGTTTTACAGTCCTTGTTACGGGAATCTATAGATATATAGATTATAGAAATTGCTAGCTAGTACACAACTTATCGCGAGAATTTATTTTATTTTTTATATTCAAAAATAATTGAATAGTAAGTACAAATGAGGCTATCAGCGCAAAAGTGGTATAACCCACATTTAATTTTTATAATATTAAAGCCTCAAAAATAAAATGAAAGGATATCTTAAAAAATACGTAAATAGTCAACAAAAAGTTACGTTTTTTGTCATTTACAAAGCAGCGTTACTAGCACTTGTTCTATGTTGTTCAAT